>NW_016808057.1:2325968-2379338 GCF_001698545.2 Rhinopithecus bieti
TTTTTTTGAGATGGAGTTTTGCTTAGTTGCCCAGGCTGGAGTACAGTGTCACGGTCTCAGCTCACTGCAACCTTCCAGGTTCAAGAAATTCTCCTGCCTCAGCTCCTGAGTAGCTGGGACTACGGGCATCCGCCACCACACCTGGCTAATTTTTTTGGTATTTTTAGTAGAGACGGGGTTTTGCCATGTTGGCCAGGCTAGTCTCAAACTCCTGACTTCAGTTGATCCGCCCGCCCCAGCCTCCCAAAGTGCTGGGATTACAGGCGTGAGCCACCACGCCTGGCCATCCACACCTAATTTGATGATGTCAAAAAAAAAAAAAAAAAGAAACCCAAAAAACCCTACTTCTTTCAGAGAAAATACCACTCTCTTTCTTCCACCACTTTAATTTTATCAATTTATTTTAAATATTAAATAAATCATCTAATTATAATAACAAAGGCAACCTGTATGAACAGATTTGGGCACAAAGGCAACTTATCTTGTTAAGTATATAATACAAATGATGAGAGCAAAGGTGTTCAGATATTTTGTCTGGAGAGAGGAGCCTGTTTGTGATGAGACAAGACATCTGTGTGTCGTGGCCAAGAATCAGGGCTGGGAACATATCAGCTAGTCTGGGAATTTGGCTTTTTGGGGTTGAGTTAACAGAGTATCTACTGTATTGTCAAATTACCTGGAGTGAGATCGCTTTGTTTCTGAAACCCAAAAGAATACCACTCACAGTCTGTAGAGATACCTGACCTCATGGGAAGCTTACTTTGAGGAGGGAATGTGGGAAGTATTGTTAGAATAATGCCCTATTCCCCTATCAGTAACTTCTGCCTTGGCAGAGATGGCTATTAGTCTGACATAAAGCAATGAAAATGCTACAGGGCCTTTTCAATTTTTTTAAACAGAGACTTAGCAAAAAAAAAAAAAAAAAAAAAAAAAAAAAAAAAAGAAAAAAAGAAAAAAAGAAAATATTCATACAAAAATATTGAAATGAATACATTTATACACATCTGATTTTAATGTAGAATTTCCATAGCAACATATTACTTATTGTTTAATGTTCAGTAACTTAGAGGCTGATTTGCCCATAAAACAGTTGCGTAATGCTGTTCAGATTATAGGAACCTCGTTCTTTATATGAAATATTATGATCTTCAGCCTTTCAATCTACCATGAGTTAATGCCTACTCTGGGAATTGATGTCATATTCCCTAACTAGAATCACTCTTGGAGAGCGAAAATAATTTATTGAGAAAAATAATCATAAAAGAAATCGAGTGTAAAATGGATAAAATATAATTTTATATTATATTTAAATGGATAAAATATAATTTTAAAATCTCTTTCTGACTTAGAGTTCATCTGTGAAATGATTTTACTGGGTCCCGTCCCCTACAAGTAGGGACACTGCCAAAAACCAGAATCACCTCCCTTTAACATGTAACAATGTATCACTGAGCCCAAAGCCAGCCCAACACCATCTCCAGATTCTTGAAAGACTCTCCTTCAAAAATCAAGTCAATTCATTTAGCGCGTTTCCAGAAGTTCATTGACTGTTGGATAATCAGAGGTTTAGATTTCATCGACATGCAGAAAATAGGCTCTGTGAATTCTCTAGGGCTCTTAGGCCAAGCCTGGAAAAGCTTGCTTGGACCTGTCCCTTGGACCTGTGTCAGTGTGCTGTCACTGGGAGTTCGGAAACATTTTACAATGCAGCCCTGAACTCTGGTGCACGGATGACTTGTTTTTCCGAAAGGAAAGAAGGCCAGCATTACTATGTAAGCAGAGGAAGTTGACATGATCTCATTCATGGGCCTTTCTTCTCTTTGTGTCAGGGGAATCGGCCTCTGCAGAATAGTAAGCCTTTCTTTCGGCCACACATGGTTGTCTGCCTAATTTTCCTCATTCTTAACCTCTGCCTTCTCCTCGGAATGAAGTGTGAAATACTGCCAAGACTCTGCATTCTTTCTGTATATCTTCCTCACAATAGTCAGAAGGAGCAGGGTTAAAGATATTTGCACACGGAGAAAATAACTCCAGCACACAGGACCAGGTCTGAACAGCCAACTACCAATGGAAAGTGGCTGCACATAGAAATGAATTCAGAGAAGAATATTTGTTTCTGTCTTATACAATATACATGTCAGCAACCTAGTTAAGTGTTGCTTAATTTAAATTAATGATAAAATATACTGTAAATAAGAAAAGTCCCCAAAGCAAAAACTTTCATTTAATAGTACTAATTGCCTTGGAGTCAGACCTTTGCTTCAAAACTGATTTAGTACAAGAGGAACATTAATTATTGAGTAATATTTAAATCCTTGTGAAGTAATAATTTAATTTGCCGTGTTTTATATGGTGATGCTTTTTAAAATTCTTTTATTTGCTGTACATATTGTAGAATTGTGAATAATTCTATAGATAAGATTATTCTAAGAACATAGAGATAATACTTTGTTTTTTTTTTTTTTTGAGACGGAATCTCGCTCTGTCACCCAGGCTGGAGTGCAGTGGCCAAATCTCAGCTCACTGCAAGCTCCGCCTCCTGGGTTCACGCCATTCTCCTGCCTCAGCCTCCCGAGTAGCCGGGACTACAGGCGCCCGCCATTTCACCCGGCTAGTTTTTTATATTTTTAGTAGAGACGGGGTTTTACCGTGTTAGCCAGGATGGTCTCGATCTCCTGACCTCGTGATCCGCCCGTCTTGGCCTCCCAAAGTGCTGGGATTACAGGCTTGAGCCACCGCGCCCGGGGAGATAATACTTTGACTATTTGTAGCCAGCAATTAAATATATATTGCATCCTGCTACTCACAAAACACTTAAGCAGGACTTTATCATGGTCTCAATTGATGACCTGATTGATCAGAAAGCATTTTATTTTTACTGGTTTACTTAAAAAGAGAATGAAATAGCTCTGTTTCTAAATGTATGTTGCTAATATCAACTGGTAAATCGATTTTATTCCTAGTATTCTGTTACCGATCTCCTATTTCTCATTCCTAAGGGAACAAAAAGAAGGGAGGAAACGAGAATCTGCCTAGCGTTTGAGAGTAGACCTTGGAGAGTGGGGTCTGATGATTCGTGCACACTAGAGCTACAGCGCAATGAAATGTCACACATATGTCCTCCTTTCCTTTTGTGTCCCCTTCTGATTGCACTGTCATGCAAGAACCATAGAGGACAAAATCATCGTGAAGCTCATTTTTCATCCTATGCTATGTGGCTTTGGCAGCTTCAGGTTTTCTTGGGACCTTAAGTTCCCATGGGATCTGTCAGGAAGGAAACCCCTCACGGCCACTTGATTCTTTCTTCCCATGCCTTAAAGGGACTAACTAGCTTCTTCTTAGAGATTTTTTTTTTTTTTTTTTTTTTTTTTTTTTTTTTTTTTTTTTTTTGAGGCGGTCTTGCTCTGTCACCCAGACTGGAGTGCAATGGCATGATCTCGGCTCACTCTAACCTCCATCTCCTGGGTTCAAGCAATTTTCCTGCCTCAACCTCCCGAGTAGCTGAGACTACAGGTGCCCACCACCACACCCGGCTAATTTTTCTATTTTTAGTAGAGATGGGGTTTCACCATGTTGGCCACGCCGGTCTCAAACTCCTGATCTCAGGTGATGTACCTGCCTCAGCCTCCCAAAGTGCTGGAATAATTACGACAACATAATAGCATTTTGGAAAACAAAATGGAGGAAAAAACCATGTCCTTTAATAAAATTATTCCAACACAATTGGTATTTATAAAAAATATATTTTGTCATCCAGTCTCTTTTGTATACATCCAATTTTACATAGATTTGTAATCAGGCTTTTTTTTAATACTTAACATAGACATATTGCTGGATTTTTAAATCCAGTTTTCATAATTATTGTTTAAAACAGCCGTGTAACAGTTCATGAAATAAATGGTCCATTGTTTATATAGAGAAGTCTTCCTATTTTTTTAATTTAAGTTTTATTTATTTTACACATATATAAGTAAACTATACTATCCTGTTACTATATATTATGTGAATCATATTGCCGTATATGTTCCTATACTATATAATATTGAATTATATTAATTCACATTACTTTCCCCTTGTTTTAAAAATGTCCTGGAGCTAGAGACCCTATAAGTGGATACACTGGGTTAATGGGTATGGATATTCCATAGCTTTTAATACACATGCCAAATTGCTCTCCAAAAGGGCTGAGCCAATTATGAATGAAAATTCCAGTTTCAAGGCAGTCTAGCTCCTAGTCTTTATAACTACTCTCGATCCTGCAACTTAGGGAGAGAACCTGATGAAGGACCAGTTTGTTCCATGCTCTGCGAAGAATAGAATAATGGTTGCAGAAATCAGCTTCAAGTGATTATTAGGAGAGAAAATTGACATCTTCCTCTGATAAGGCAAATTGGAGAACACATTATGCCTAGATGTTGTACTATTTACAGTCTTAGTCTCTATTGTGTTTCTCTTGCCTATTCATATTTTATAGGTACGTGTTATTTTATTCATAAAGATTTTGATAAAGTCATATTTTTATACAAAAGTTATTCAAGTGTGGAAGCATGTGTCAGCCTCCCACTCAGCTGATTGTATCATTTCCTGCTCAAAACCCTCACCAGACTCCATTACTTACTAAATAAATTCTGAATTCTTTATTCTGACACTTCAATTCCTTCATTTTCTGGCCTTAAACTTTCTTCTATCTTTATCTCTTACTAGAAGTTCTCTACACAGCAGCAATCAGTGATTCTTGCTATTCCTCAAACAATACTTCTTCCTGCTCCCTATCGTGGGTTTCACCTTTCCTGTCAAAATTTCACTTGGATTTCAAGGTGTTTAGAGTCATGCCCTCCTACAGCTTTCCCTGATTCCTGACATGTTTCTCCTCCCAAGTGCCTATAATTTCTTCCTCCTCTGGATCATGGTGAAAGTTTTGCTTCTCTCTTAAGGCATTTATTACCTTCTATCTCATAGTACTTGTGAACTTGTCAAATACCATTAAGTTGTAATATTCTTGATGTCAGGGAAACTTCTTATTTATTTGTTAATTGCTCACAATATTTATCAGTGTGATTTACATATAGTAGTTTCTTA
The DNA here is from genome assembly GCF_001698545.2 of Rhinopithecus bieti. Lineage (NCBI taxonomy): Eukaryota > Metazoa > Chordata > Mammalia > Primates > Cercopithecidae > Rhinopithecus > Rhinopithecus bieti. The sequence continues at coordinate 2,331,048 of NW_016808057.1, forward strand.
ATAAATATTTGTTTAATTAAAGTATATAGGTTGGACCCAAGAGACCCCAATTAGTGTCCTAATCCGCAACTTAGTAGCAGCTATCAGAATATAGACATGAAGTCTCAAAAGGAAGTAATTAGACATCTATACTTATGTGATAACTGATGCAAACAATTCTGACCCTCAAGTGTTTTGAGATCTTCAAGTGTGTTCTGAATCATCAAAGATAAAATGATCTACTAGATTCTTTCAGGTTGCAAAACAACTAATATATATCCAGCCTACTTCAATTAGGGTGTATATTGTAAGGATTCAAAAGGAAATAAAGAATGATTAAAAGCAATCCGTTTCCCACACTACCCCAGCTCTTGGAGGACCAGAATTGTTACCTCTTTTCTAGTTTTTCCTTGGCTCCCCAGCACAGGCTCCTATTGCTCCCAAGTCCTGAACTTTGCCATTATGGAAACTAAGCCTCAGTTGGTCTTTGCTACCACTGCTCTCAAGATTGACTTTGTCATTACAGTGGGAGATTTGACTGATCAGCCAGTCCCAATCTACTAGGTGCCCTCAAGCCATCTGTGGTTGGCTCACAGTCTACAAGGCAGCCAAATGCCAGAGTTTTTAGACTGGGGTCCCACTCATGTCCCACTGTGGCCCAGCCGGCGGTGTTAGGATGATTGTGAAAATTGGGCAAATTCTGGCCACGTATTCACCTAAGGAATTGGACATGAGACTTACACTCCTGGCATTAAATCTCTTAAACAGGTTTAGTTTTTCACTCTTAAATTATTTTCTAATTTTATAAAGTTGGTAATTCATATGTTGTATATAAACTCAATTAAACCTGAATTTTATGTCAGTTGGGACTTTATCCAATTTTGACAGGTGTTAATGGATATTCTACTTAATAATAAGTACTAACTTTGCCAGGTGTGGTGGCTCACGCCTGTAATCCCAGCATTTTGGGAGGCCGAGGTGGGTGGACCACCTGAGGTCGGGAGTTTGAGACCAGCCTGACCAACATGGCGAAACCCTATCTCTATAAAAATACACAAGTTAGCCAGGCATGGTGGTGGGCGCCTGTAATCCCAACTACTAGGGAGTCTGAGGCAGGAGAATCACTTGAACCTGGGAGGCGGAGGTTGCAGTGAATGAGCCAAGACCTCGCCATTACACTTCAGTCTGGGAGACACAGCGAGACTCCGTCTCAAAAAAAAAAAAAAAAGTACTAACTTTATCAAGCACTTACCATTGCAAATGTGTCTTCTTTCATCTTCTCAAGAACTCTGTAAGATACTTTTTTATCTTCATTTCATAGAAAAGACTCAGTTTATTAACTTGTGTACAGTCACAATTAAGTCATAGAACCGGGATATGACCTTAAGTTGGTTAGGTTACAAAACCTGTACATGAATCACACTCAAGCACGGACAATGTAGAATTTGAATTATTATTTTATTTTTATTTTTATGTTTTTAGAGACAGAGTGTCTCCCTGTCACCAAGGCTGGAGTGCAGTGGTGCAATCATAGTTCACCACAGCCTCAAACTCCCAGGCTCAAGCCACCCTCCCACCTCAGCTTCCTGAGTAGCTGGAATTACAGGTGCTCACCACTGTGCCCAGCTAATTTTTAAAATGTTCTGTAGAGACAGGGGTCTCGTTATATTGCCAGGACTGGTCTTGAACTCCTGGGCTCAAGTGATCCTCCCGCCTCAGCCTCCCAAAGTGCTGGGATTACAGGCGTGAGCCACCAGCAGAGTTCGGATGATTTAACACTCATTTTTCTCCAAGTAGAAAGCATATCAGGTTTTATGTACATTTTAACTTTTTCATATCTCAGGGTGAGCCTGGATATTTTGCAAGTGAAATGAAGAGTACCGAGGCTCAGGGTGCACACCTGAACTTCAGTGTCGTCAATATTCCTGCTTATTCCACCGTGAAAGGTTTTCTCCCCACCCTTCACAGTTTTATTCTCAAATATTATATGGAAAAAATGTGCTCTGCACTGTGACAGAGCTTTATGCTAAAGGGCTTTCAAGAGAGTTAGCAGAGAAGCAACTTTGCTGTGTTTAAATAGCTTTCCTGAAAATATCACACTGCTCAAGCATTAGTGTTGCCTTTATAAGTATATACAAAACCACTGGAACAAATGAACTTAAATTTGCAAAACTTAGAAGAAAAAATAAAACATGATCAGATCGCTTTCTTCATTAGAAGCTGAACTGGGTTCACAACTGCATTTCCAATTCAATTAAAAATTTGAAATTCACTGCGGTCTCTCCTACAATGTTGTATTCCTTTTATCTGGAATTTCAGGTTTCTTTTTTCTGTTTCCTGGGATTTGTAAAGTAGCAAAATCAGCCAGTTTACGTTTAAGATGTTTTGATTCTTTTCTCAGACTCTTGCCAGTGTACTTAACACAGAATGATTAAAAGCTGTGTGTTCTGTTAGAACTGTTATAGTGTTTAAACAAGGAAGTCTGTGTTTGTTTAAGAGAATGGGGAAATGGTTATCTTGACAGATTAGACTGAAAAAACAGGACAGCCACAGTCTAGAACAGATGTCCACATTTGCCACTTGGCTGGCTTTTTGAGGTATTCTAAACAAAACTTGCTTGTGTGCTTGTGCGTGTGTTCTGCTTGACACCTGACTGAGGAATGTGATTAAGAGCTACTGCCAGGGCCTGCGTGCCTCTGTGGGCAAATGTTCCCAGGTTTGAAATTTCTCAGAGTCTGTTTAACTATGTCATAATTAAACTAATGGAACACAAGAGAAATTTCTCTAACCGGCTTTAAAGACCCCGTTCAACTGCAATTTCATCTCACATCGCACACAGTTCCTGTGGCTTCACTGCAAAGTCGAAATGAAGCTGAACAGAAGCTGCAGGGTACACCACATTAATCAATCTCTTAAAAATGTGATCTTAAAAACTGGATGAAACATCAGTGGCGGTTGTGGTTTAGTGGGAATAGCACTGTATGAAAATTCAGGAAACCTTAATGCAAGCCCTAACTCTGCCATTTACTATTATGGCTGTTTGATCTTGGTCAAGTCCTCACTTAACCTTTCTAGTTTAACGAAGCTGTTGTTGATGATACCGATGACAACAGCTTGTGTTTATTGAGCCTGTATTCTGTGCCAGGCATTGTTACAAGCTTGACACGCAATACTCCATCTTATCCTCAAAAAGCCCTGAAAGGTGAATACAGTTAGCTTTGTTATTTCCTGTGGAATCTCAGCAAAGCTAAGAATTTTGCTCAAAGTCAGATATCGAATATGTAGCATACCAGCTAGGATGTTTCCCGGGTCTAACAATTATACTTTATTGGATTTCTGTCTTTTCAAAGAGGATCTTCAAGGTAATTTCCGTTTGCAAAATTCAACAGTTGTGAAATCTGAACATATGAAAATCACTTTAAATATGTCTACAAATAAAAAAGACCCAGACTTACCCTTGGTTGGTTATAATTGTGAATACGCATAGATGTCTACATTGCCTCATCGCAGTGTACCATAAATAATAACATATCACTTTTTATCAAATTTACGAAAGTATGGAATAGACTCACTACATGGTATTTGCTTACTCAGATTTGGGGAGCTTAAATCTCTGGAATGTGGGATTATGACCTTTTACAGAGGAAGAAATTCAAATTATAGTGTATAGTGTAGGACTTTGAGATATACTTGCTATCTCATATAAGAAATGGCCAATGTCACTGTCTTTGTTGTATTTATTACTATTTATATAACTTCATTTGAGCTTTATAATATGGATGATATTTAAGTATAATTAGTCTGTATTTAGAAGTTATTCTACTGCAACTTTATTGGTAGCAAAGAAAGAAAGGTTTCCATTGGCTTACTTGAAATAAGTAAGATCTTTTGACTTATCTCAAATATATTCTCATGTGGTATGTGAATATATTTTCCAAAAACCACGACAGCACAGCTTCGTTGTTGTTTTGTTTTGTTTTCAAGACAAGGTCTGGCTCTATCACCCAGGCTGGAGTGTAGTGGCACAATCTTGGCTCACTTCAGCCTCCATCTCCCGGGCTCAAACCATCCTCCCACCTCAGCCTCCTGAGTAGCTGGGACTACAGATGTGCACCAGCATGCCCGGCTAATTTTTGTATCTTTTGTAGAGACAGGGTTTTGCCACATTTCCCAGGCTAATGTCAAACTCATGAGCTCAAGCAATTCACCCACGTCAGCCTCCCAAAGTTCTGGGATTACAGGTGTGAGCCACTGTGCCCGGTCAACAGCACAGTTTTTATTGAAAATATAAAATTTGAAATGTTAAAGTAGCAAGTGGCAGTCCACTTCTTCCCTGGCTGTGTTGTCAATGTGAGTGGGGTCACCAAGGTCTTTGGCAGACCAGACAGGATTATGAGCATGGATTCTACTGGTTTTATTCTTAGAGACTAGCTAGAGTGTTCCGTGAATGCAAAGTCTAAAAGATTGGTTTGAAGAATTAAACATGCACCAATTTTATATATCTGTACATATTTATTAGTCAAATAAAATGTATTTAATAATTACTACTTGCGCAGTTGTTTAAATGACGTATGGTAGTGTCTAAGCTCCTATAATCTTTGCCTGAAGACAGTCAGCCTGGATAGCTTCATTTCTAGTCCTCTTGTCTTAGTTTTACTTCTTTCGGCTCTAACCCTGCTCCCTTGTAAATCTCATTCTTAACATTTGGAACCACCTTTTACTCTACATCTGCTGTTTTTCTCTCCTACCACTTCTGTTCAGGATAAATATCTTGAAATTCTAACCTCAGCCATCAATCTTTCCTGGATCAAATGATGAAAGGACTTATCCAAAAAGCGATTTTGTTTACCACAAAAATAAGAGAGCATTTCTTCCCAAAGAGGAATCTATTGTTTTGTCTTATCTCCTTTAGAATGAAAGAATTAAACAATTGAACCAGCAGGGTCACTTGTTTATCCCCATGCTGACACAGTGCCAGGCAGTTGATATTAATAGATAACAAAGGAATTTCAGCATAATTACTTCTTACATACATTCTTGGCCATGTGTCATGTAATTTCCCTGGTTTGATTTCCCCAGGAATTCCTAAAGCTAGGAATTTAGATTAGTTTCTGCTAACATTTAAGATCACCAAATTGGGGCTGTGATCTCCATTTCATACATAGCTCAAAGATAAATACAAATAATGAGCTCGAATATGTTGAGTCATGGTTAGGAAAAGTGAGGTCCAAATCTTCAGTGGCTGTCGGTCTAGGATGAGTCATGTGGTCTGCCCCTTCCACAACTGAGTATTTACTCGGGTGAAATCAGGGTAAAGCAATGATCTGAGACAGCCCACAGAGCAGTCTCGGAGGTAGGGGTGTGTGAGGCATGCCTGGATATTTGAGTTGATTTATGGGGGACTTGTGTGTTTATGAAACTCGTGGGTTTTTTGGTTTTTTGGTTTTTGGCATCACTGTCTAGACTGCTTCCTTCTTCCTGCTCCTCACCCCTATTCCAGAACTAGTGCTAACTTGCCTACTGTTGATCCATGGATTGTGCACGCAAAGCTCCAGGCCAAAGATGTTCACCAGGGTTTAGAGATAAACAACTTAAAAAATGTATCTTTCAAGCAGTGCTTCATCCCCTTGAGTTGTTTGTTAACTCACCTTTCTAAAATTTACCAAATCTTAAAAAAAAAAAGTTGACTTACATTTTAATTTAAATAAATGTATTATAGAAGGAAACAAGATATCCTATGCTGTAAGTAGGAGACTCCATTCAAAACTGTGGAGACAAAACAATGGTGTTTAGACTTTAAATGCTATAAAGGATCTGAGATTGAGGCCCGTTCTTTTTTCTGAAAGAGATGTCAGGGTTATAGAATTGGCAAGGGCATACCAGTGCCAAACTGAAACTTTCTCCTTGGCTGGACTCAGTGGCTCATGCCTGTAATCCTAGCACTTTGGGAAGCTGAGGCGGGTGGATCACCTGAGGTCAGGAGTTTGAGACCAGCTGGCCAACATGATGAAAACCTGTCTCTACTAAAAATATAAAAATTAGCAGAGCATGGTAGGTGGGTACCTGTAATCCCAGCTACTGGGGAGGCTGAGGCAGAATTGCTTGAACCCGGGAGGCAGAGGTTGCAGTGAGCCGAGATCGCACCACTGCACTCAAGTCTGGGCAACAAAGTAAGATTCCAACAACAGCAACAACAACAACAACAACAAAAAAGGCCATGCACGGTGACTCACACCTGTAATCCCAGCACTTTGGGAGGCCGAGGTGGGTGGGTCACAAAGTCAGGAGATCAAGACCATCCTGGCTAATATGGTGAAACCCTATCTCTACGAAAAATACAAAAAATTAGCTGGGTGTGGTGGCATGTGCCTGTAGTCCTAACTACTTGGGAGGCTGAGGTAGGAGAATTGCTTGAACCCAGTAGGTAGATGTTGTAGTGAGCCAAGATCGCAGCACTGCACTCCAGCCTAGGTGACAGAGTGAGACTCCATCTTGGGAGGCCGAGGTGGGTGGGTCACAAAGTCAGGAGATCAAGACCATCCTGGCTAATATGGTGAAACCCTATCTCTACGAAAATACAAAAAATTAGCTGGGTGTGGTGGCATGTGCCTGTAGTCCTAACTACTTGGGAGGCTGAGGTAGGAGAATTGCTTGAACCCAGTAGGTAGATGTTGTAGTGAGCCAAGATCGCAGCACTGCACCCCAGCCTGGGGAAAGGGTGAGACCCCGTCTAAAAAAAAAAAAAAAAAAAAAAAGAAAACAACTTTCTCCTTGATGTATTCAGAAGGATTGAGAGAAAACTGAAAATAGAATAACTTGCTCACTGTGTAAGTTAGCGTTACTTAATGCTGTGTTTTTGATCTACTTCATTTCACACACCTTCAATAGCATTTGTCTCACACAATGAGAAATGTTTTTAACTACTGTCTGGACCAAATAGTAGCTGGCAGTAGATTCAACATGGATTTATTGAATGCCTATCATGTGTATCATTTGTACAAGGCATTATGGGGAATACAAAGAAAGCAGATTAACTTGAATTGGGGTTAGAAGACATAAATGATATGTATTTTATATATATGTGTGTGTGTGTGTGTGTGTGTGTGTGTGTGTATTGAGTATTTCAAGGATGTACTTTCCTTCTGGTGTTTACCATTCTCAAAAAATATGTAATCTTAATTTTTTTTCACCAGAAATCCTTTCAGGATTGCATATTATATTGATTAGAACAATGAGGCAGTGCCGTGTGCATTGGGCTTGATAATCTTTGAGAGTAAAATAATATTAGATTTGGTGACATGACTGGTGTCTTGTTTTTTCCAGCTTTTAAGTCTAGCCTTTCATAGAAAACAAAAACATTGCGTTTCATTTGGAACTTTAAAGTGCTCTAAGAGAAATCCACGTGAGTGAAGGGGTGCTCAGTAGCTCACAGCTCAAGAGTGCCCCATTGACTATGCCTTCAACTCGTTTCAGAGAAGTTGCTGGCCACGCTTGGCCAAGTGTTAGCCTGCTGAATGAAATATAGGCACCAAATAGGAAATCAGAGCAAGTGGACTCTCTAAAGAACAGTTCTTTTTTTTTTTTTGAGATGGAATCTCACTCTGTTGCCCAGGCTGGACTGCAATGGCACGATCTCAGCTCACGGCAACCTCCGCCTCCCAGGTTCAAGCAATTCTCCTGCCTCAACTTCCTGAGTAGCTGGGATTACAAGTGCACGCCACCACACCTGGGTAATTTTTGTATTTTTAGTAGAGAGGGGGTTTCATCACGTTGGTCAAACTGGTCTCGAACTCCTGACCTTGTGATCCACCCACCTTGGCCTCCCAAAGTGCTGGGATTACACGCGTGAGTCACTATGCCTGACAAAAACAGTTCTTTGACACAGTTCTTTAGTGAGAAGCACTTTAATCATGGAATCTGGCAGTTTTTATCTATTTTAGTGAGGACGCTCTCCTTCCAGGTTCCAGAAGCAGGACACATATCCATGCATTTCAGAGGTCCTGGAAATAAGGCTATTTTGGGCTATGCAGGACACTCAGGACATAAATCTTGCACCAACCGTGGGGGTGTGGGACAGCAGACAGCTCCTAGGTGCAGTTTTCTCCTCACCATGCCCTAAACGAAGTGGAAAGGTCACTTGGATAATGAAGCAACAGGCTTCTTGCTTGTATTCAGACATGCTTTTACTGCATTTGGTTTAGTTCCCCTAGACTTCAATATCATACTGAGAATTTAAAACTCACCTTAGGCTGTCCTTTGGGACAGGTGTGTGCTCATCTGCATGTGTGTGTTCCAGTAAGGTCTGTCCCTGGATCCCTGGTACAGCTTTGAAGTGGAATGGTGGCTCCACACACAACAATGAACAATTCTTTTCCTTTGTTTTCCCACACTTGCTCCCCCTGCTTTCTTCCCGGATTCCCTCTCTACTGTTCTTGCCATCTTCCGGTGCCCTATCTCTCAGCACCATTTCTCCTTCCCAAGCAACTGTCCAACAAACTGTTGCGTCTAAGCAAACATTGTTAATCCAGAATCCTTTTGGTTATTTCTCAGAAGACTCCATTTGGAAAACTGTTTCTCCTTTCAGATTTGGGGAATCACAATCTTAAAACTTAATTCATTTATTCAACAAATGTTTCTCAAAGGCCTACCCTGTGCCAGGCACTATGCCAGATAGACACTTAAATAAATAATACATGTTCAGCACTTTAGGAATTTTAGAATCCAGTGGGAGGAGATAGGCAAGTAAATCAATGATAATTATAAGTAATATATTAGTCATAATAAAAACTATGCCAGGGGGCCAGGCAGGGTGGCTCACGCCTGTAATCTCAGTACTTTGGGAGGCCGAGGCTGGCAGATCAACTGAGGTTGGGAGTTGGAGATCAGCCTGACCAACATGGAGAAACCCTGTCTCTACTAAAAATACAAAAAAAAAAAAAGAAAAGAAAAAGAAAAAAATTAACCGGATGTGGTGGCACATGCCTGCAATCCAGCTACTCCGGAGGCTGAGGCAAGAGAAGTGCTTCAACCAGGGATGCAGAGGTTGCAGTGAACCGAGATTGCGCCATTGCACTTCAGCCTAGGCAACAACAGCGAATCTCCATCTCAAACAAACAAACAAAAAAACCCCAAACTGTAGTAGATCTACTGGTATGCAGCTGTGCGAACAAGGAGGAGAGACATCTCAGTCAGATGCTCTGGGTTCTTCAAGCTCCCTTACTGGCCCTTTTGCCACATTGAGCCCCACATAGTGTTTACCTCACTGTAAGAGCAGAGTGTGGGAGCAGGGCTAGCACACACTGGTATGACTGTTCCCGTTGTTAAAACATTGAAGTACTCCTGTAGCAGTAGGTGATGACTTCAGTGTCCCTTCTACCCCAGGAGCCCCAGCTATTTCCCACAGACTCAGTAACTAAGGACAGACTGAGGCCCTGCAGGCACGGTTCCAGCATTTTGGCCTGGGGCCATTCTGTTTAGTTGTCATCTGGGCCATAAAGATTGCTCGATGGTATGAATATCCTCCCTGTGTACTGGAATTGTTGGGCATTGAATGTGCTGCACCCAGCACAGAGACTGCCATACAAGTAGTGCACAATAACTATTAGGTGGATGTTTAACAAGTGATGTAATTACTAGGATTTGGGATGGGGAAGTTAATAGAGCAGGCTTCTTGAATGAAGTAAGACTTCAGTCAAGTTTTGGAAATCTTAATATTTTTAATTATGGAAAGAATAAATGCACATCATTGAATTTTATGAAAATTCTGTAAAGTACAAAGAAGAAAACAACAATTAGCTATAATGATACCACCCAGAGGCGGCCACAACTATCAATTCGATGTGTTGTCTTTTGAAATTTTCAATATGTGTATTTACTTCTCTTTTTCTCTCTCTCCTTCTCTCTTTCTGTGTGTGTGTGGGGGGGTGGGGCATGTATGCAAGTGGGCCTGTAAGAGGGGTGTGGTGGTCATAATAGTTTAAAATTGTTTGATGTGGCTTCTTTTATTTTTCTAAGCACTTGACCTTGGCCTTATTCTGCCTGATGTACCCACCTATCCATCTGTCAGGAATGCAGACAGGGAACACAGTGATACTCAATTTTTGATATTCGAAGATATGATTTTGCAGCAAATCAATAGTCTTGAAAATCAGGATATTTCTTGGAGAAAAATAAGTCAAAATTACTTTGTTTCCTTATTTTTTAGCATATCAAAATCCATACTTAGTGAACTAGACCATAGGTAATTTCTTTTTTTTTTTTTTTTTTGAGACGGAGTTCTCGCTCTGTCACCCAGGCTGGAGTGGCAGTGGCCGGATCTCAGCTCACTGCAAAGCTCGCCTCCCGGGTTAGGCCATTCTCCTGCCTCAGCCTCCGGAGTAGCAGGGCTACAGGCGCCGCCACCTCGCCGGCTAGTTTTTTGGTATTTTTAGTAGAGACGGGGTTTCCACCGTGTTAGGCCAGGATGGTCTCGATCTCCTGACCTCGTGATCCGCCCGTTCTTGGCTCCCAAAGTTGCTGGGATTACAGGCTTTGAGCCACCGCGCCCGGCCGGTAATTTCTTAATAGAGGGCTGGTCAGGAGAGAACAACAGTCTTCCAGTCCAGGAGTTTGGGGGAAGAAGAAGGAAAGAGAACTGGGAGAGAGAAAACATCAGATACATCTCTGAGTAGAAAAATGAACGGTGAACAACCAGGAGTTCTTGCCCACCTCCTCCTCCTGATGCCATTTGGGGAGTGGGGGAGGTTGCCACCATTGGGCTACCGTGTATCACTCGAAAGTGAAGCCACAAGCAAAATGAATGGTGGTACAGGCAAGCTCAGGCAGGAGCAGAGGTCTTATCAAGTTTAATCTTGTTGGAAGCTGTCCTTGGTCCCTGTGGAGCCAAGAGGGACCCAGCATGACTGTGGAGGTACTGTCAAATGGGGTTACATTGAGTGGAGGTGTGGTGCCTTGCACAAAAGATGTAGAGCTGACAGCTCAGCTGGGGCTCAGTGGAAATGTAAGACCGAGAGAAGCTAGGAATGTCAAGCTTATCCAACCCAAAGCTGGAGACCAGGTTGCCAGCTCCACCATGCTACAGATGCATGCTATGAACCTGCCATTTTGGGGCTGTGCGTCTAGAGGTGCCCAAGGCAAGGAGGCCCAAAGAACTGAAAGAAATGACTCGGTCTGCCCTGAGGTCAGTAGCCACCTCTCCCCTCTTACCTTGAGATGTTAGCATTTCTATTCAACTACTTAAAGCAGCAGTCTAATTTAAAATCAGATAATGTTATATCTGATAGGGCACTAGAATGGTTCTCCAGATAAGATATCTGAGTACTGGGAGGGAGGAAAACACCATCCATAGATGAAAGAAATGATATGTTTCTCCATCTTTACGTGGTTGGTTACTTAAATTATGCATGACTATGCATATTCAGTAAGATCATCATACTGGATACATACTGGATCATCAACCAGGAGATACTGGAGTTGCTCCTGTTAAAGTTGTTTTGTTGGCAAAGATCAGAAACTCCCTAAGGTTCACTCGACTAACAGAGTAAGGGATAATTTAAGAATACCAAAAGGCAATTTCATGGATATCTACAGATGAGAAGAAGAGAAGACAGGTTTCAGGAGACGTAGAATGGGAAATTAAAGACCATGTTTATACTCACAACATCAGCGATCACAGGATTTCTCTCATTTCTGCTTCCCTTTGCTTATTAAGCTTGTTCTTGGTACAATATGTACTGATGGCAAATAAACACACGAAAAGATGCTTAGCATCATTAGTTACTAGGGAAATGTTCATTAAACCCACAACAAGCTAATATTACACACTTATTTAAAAAAAACTGGCAAAAATACAGAGCAACTAGAACTCTCAAACAGTGTTGGTGGAAATGCAAGATAAACATTCTTTTATCTTGGAAATTTTTTTTATCTTTGGAAAACAGTTTGTAAATTTCCTATCAAGTTAAACATACGCTTCCTGTATGATGCAGAAATTCCACTTCTACATACTTACCCAAGTGAAATGATTTTTAAAAAGTCTACATGAAGGCTGGGTACAGTGGCTCACACCTGTAATCCCAGCACTTTGGGAGACTGTGGCAGGTGGATCACCTGAGGTTGGGAGTTCAAGATCAGCCTGACCAACATGGAGAAATCCCCTCTCTACTAAAAATACAAAATTAGCCAGGCGTGGTGGTACATGCCTGTAATCCCAGCTACTCAGAGGCTGAGCTTGAACCCAGGAGGCAGAGGTTGCAGTGAGCCAGGATCGCAGCATTGCACTCCAGCCTGGGCAACAGGAGCAAAATTCTGTCTCAAAAAAAACAAAATAAAACAAACAAACAAAACGAATAAAAGTCTACATGAATGCTTATAGCAGTTTTATTTATAATTTCTCCAATCTGGAAAATAAAACAAAACAAATGTTCTTTAACTAGGAAATGCATAAACAAATTGTAGTACATCGAATACAATGGAATACTACTTAGTAGTGAAAAAGAGTAAACTACTGATATATGCAATGAGATAAATGAGTCTCAAATGCATTATGCTAGTAAAATAAGCCACATTTAAAAGGTGACATTCCATTTATATGGCACTCCCCAAAAGGTAAAACCATAGAAATGGAGAGTAGGTCAGTGGTTGCCAGGAGTTAGGGGTGGGTGAGGACATTGTCTGAAAAGGAGAAGCATAAGGGAATTTTTTAGAGTGATGAAGATGAGGAAAATATTCTGTCACCTCATGATGGTAGTGACATGGCCATATGCATTTGTCAAAAATCATAGCATTTTACACTAAAAAGAATGATTTTATTGTATGTATATTTTAAAATTTTGGAAAAGGTTAAAAAGGAAGTAGAAAAACAATTCCAGTAAGACAGAAAATATAATTGACACTTCTCAGGTCAGATTACAATGTTGGTCCAATGACGGATGATTCCTCAGCAGAGCCCTGAGCTGTTTCTCCAGGTTTTGAGTGGTTCAGTAACCACGGGTTTGCAAATGAAGGGACTTGTCCAGTTGTACCTTGTGGCACCACTGATTAAGATTATTTAATGAGCATTTTCCCACATCTTTAAAATTATCTTGTATGCATCTATTGAAAATGTTGCTAGTGACCCATTCTACCTATAAATGTATCTGCCAAGTTTCAAAGAATAATTTGAAAATCATGTGATAACTAATTGTCAGAGATATGCAAATCAAAACCACAATGAGATACTATCTCACTCTAGTCAGAGTGGCTACTATTAAAATGTCAAAAAACAACAGATGTGGGCGAGGCTGTGGAGGAAAGGGAATGTTTATATACTATTGCTGGGAATGTGAATTAATTCAGACATTGTGGAAAGCAGTTTGGAGATTCAAGGAACTTAAAACAGAGCTACTATTTGACCCAGCAATCCCATTACTGGGTATATATCCAACAGAAGATAAATTGTTCTACCAAAAAGACACATGTAACATATGTTAAATCATAGTACTATTGACCATAGCAAAGATATGGAATCCACCTAGATGCCCATCAACAGTAAATTGAATAAAGAAAAGGTGGTACATATATACCATGGAATACTATGTAGCCGTAAAAAAAGATGAAATCATGCCTTTGCAGCAACATAGATGCAGCTGGAGGTCATTGTCCTAAGTGAATTAAGGCAAGAACAGAAAATCAAACACTGCATGCTCTCACTTATAAGTAAGAGCTAAACTTTGGGTATTCATAAACACAAAGATGGCAACAATGGACACTAGGGACTACTAGAGGTGCGAGGGAGGGGAGCAAGGACTGAAAAATAACAATTGAGTACTATACTCAGTAGCTGGGTGATGGGATCAGTCATACTCCATATCTCAGCATCATATGATGTACCCATGTAACAAACGTGTGCATGTACCCACTGAATCTAAAATAAAAGTTGGGCCAGGCACGGTGGCTCAAGCCTGTAATCCCAGCACTCTGGGAGGCTGAGATGGGCGGATCACGAGGTCAGGAGATCCAGACCATCCTGGCTAGCACGGTGAAACCCCGTCTCTACTGAAAAATACAAAAAATTAGCCAGGCATGGTGGTGGGCACCTGTAGTCCCAGCTACGTGGGAGGCTGAGGCAGGAGAATGGCATGAACCCAGGAGGCTGAGCTTGCAGTGAGCCGAGATGGCGCCACTGCACTCCCACCTGGGCGACAGAGCGAGACTCCATCTCAAAAAAATAATAATAATAATAAATAAATATAAACCTGAAATTATACATCGATATCTATATCTATATATATATATGAAAATAACTAAAGAAAGTAAGGAAGGAAAGCAAAGAAGCAGGAAAAGATCTAGATGCCATCTACTCTCAGAAGTGTCAGAACCAGCATCCACTCAATCAAGGACTTAATACAGAGAAGCAATTTTGAATATAACATTGTGATAAGTAGTTTGTGTTGCATCAAAAAAAATATATATTAAGATGTAAACTTCAAGATGCCAAGGAGCTATCTAGTTAGAGGGTAAAACTAACACATAGAAGAAAGATACAAGTATTCCTATTTTCTGCTTAATATATGTTTCTAACAGTTTGCCTCTAAGCCTTGTAAAACTGTATTATATTAAGTACAAAAGCCTATAGAATAAGCCTTAGAAGTATCAGGGTCTGAAAATCTTTGAAAGGTGCAAACATGTTTCAGGTACTCTTTACCTTGTTGCTATAAGGCAGAGGTGTTACATTTTGTTATTACTTATAGTTTGAAATAGCTTCCTTGAGTTGTGTAATCAAGTATCTTTGTGCAATTGCTGAGCATCTTGAAAACACTTCAAAATCAACATAACTATATATTCGGTAGAGGTACCAAAGCAGCAGCAATTAAGCCCAGAGCTGCTAGCTGATATTTAGGAGTATCAAGTCACATTTTCTGCCCTTTGAGAAATTGTCCCAACTTTGGTTTACAACATAAAAATGGGTGAATCAGTGTTATATCAGGAAATGATTAACACACTCTCTAGCTACTTCTCTCAAGGGAAAAGCCACATAACTAATGTCACTAGGTTTATTTCTCTTCTTTCTAGGAATAATGTTTCTAGGTTAAGACTGAAGCCAGTGGCAAGCGTGTGTGTGTGCATATAGGGGGAAGATCGGGGGCAGCCCAATCTCTCTTCACGCGTCCCTCAAAGTGGCAAATATTAGAATGTTCTCACACTTGAGTTTCTGATGAGCAAATACAGTCATCATTCAGTAGGCTGCGTAAAAGAAAAATAGGAGATTTTCAGTAATCTCCTCTTGTCAGACTTCGCATAACATAAATGTATCAGTGGAAGATTAAAGGCCAATTCATGAAAATAAAATAGAATGACTTGAGGTGATTCAGGGAGAAGTGAACACAGTCATTGTTTGTAAATGAAGGTTAATGATACCTTTGCACTAGCTGCAATTTTGTAGCATGCATATTTTGATGAATTATACCAAGGATGTATCATAATTTGTGATCTATATTCAAAAGACTCAAAGTGAAGTAGTTATCCACATTTTATTGTCAGTCATTTCTTTTCTTTGATCAGAACCCCCCTTCCCCATATCAGTAAACTCTCTCTATATGGGTGTATATATTTTTTCAGACTATTAGTTCCCCCTGGAGACTATGATAACACTGACCACACACAACATGATTAAAGAGAAAGAAATAGTTGTATGAGTCACCTACACATGTCAACAGGGGCTCACAGGGATGGCATTAAATTTTTTAAATTTAGATTTATTTACTTTAAAAATTGTTGATAGATGCAGGGCACGGTGGCTCATGTCTATAATCCCAGCACTTTGGGAGGCCGAGGTGGGCGGATCACCTGAGGTCAAGAGTTCGAGACCAGCCTGGCCAACATGGTGGAACCCCGTCTCTACTAAAAATACAAAAATTAGGCAGGCATAGTGGCAGGCGCCTGTAATTCCAGCTACTCAGGAGGCTGAGGCATGAGAATCGATTGAACTCTGGAGGCAGAGGTTGCAGTGAGCCGAGATAGCACCATTGCACTGCCAGCCTGGGGACAAGAGTGAGACTTGATCTCAAAAAAAAAAAAAAAAAAAAAAAAAAAATTGTTGATTAGAATTTTACATTTCACCTCAAAAAGACTGTACGATATCACTGCTGACAGTACGTTTTCCCAGAGACTGACTTTATGCTAACAAATACTCTGTTCAGATTGTCAGCAAAACTGAAATGAATGCGCTTAGCACAATTCAAATGGATCTTTGGCATATCATCAATCAATTAAGTTCTCCCTGGCACTCTTAGGTTAATATCAAAGTATACAATACAACATCATCCATTTTATTTAGCATTCCTTGTGTGCAGTCCCATAAAACATGCTACAGAGGTTTCCTGATCCCTCCCTTCTAGACTAGAGTGACTCTGACAGTGACAAAGCAGAAGCTGAGGAGATGTGATCAGGCATTGTTCCCACAGGCTTCCTCGTCTCTGGGGCAAGGTGCATGTCTCCACAATAATCAATACTGACTCTTGGTGGTTTGGATAAAGAAAAAAAAAAAAAGACAAAAATTAAAGTTCAAAATAGCCAAATTCAAGGATAAAAGTCCAAAAAGCAGGAAGAAATGGATGATGTGAAAATGTCAGAGAGATGGAGTAAACAGTCCGAAAAGCTCCACTTCAGTTTCTTTGACTCAGTTGCAATCCACCTGAATGAAAGAGGAGCAGAGAGAAATGCTGCGAGGGTGACGCTGAGACCATTTCTGAAAACTGGAAAGCCATTCTGAAAGAATTCCAACATCGATTCTTATTTAGCCTGGATTTGGTTTACTTCAGGCAAACGTATTAAATTCAAATTTCATTCAGAAGCAAAGTCAATCTTATTGAAATTACAGAATAGCCATTCTTGCCACGTTCAGTTTCTATGTGGCAGAGAACTACCCTGGGTTTACCTGCCACAGTAGGATAAAAACTTCTGCTTCAGAGGAAGCAAGAAAGAATAACAGGATAATAGTGACTGCAAACTCTGCCTTCTGACATGATTATTGTAGCTTGTGACTCTGGAGCAATGTAATGTTTCTCTTAACTATGTTAAATGTTAGCACACTTTGTATTTAAAAGATCCCAAAGGTGAATCTTCTATAGCTGCTATTCCTACTCTAAAAGTCAAGTACTCTTAGGCGTGAAAGTGGGGAGCACGGGGTATGATTGCAAAAGGGGAGCATGAATCTGTGTGGTCTCTGAGTGTTACTGATATGGACAGGAGACAGGGAAATACTGGGTAGAAAAGGGCAGTTCCCCAGCAAACGCCCCACCCTCAAGCCTGGAGACCCATGGCCCTAACTTGGAACAGGCATTTCTGTTGTCTGCCCCAAAAGTTGCCTTTTGGCCCACCACAACCCCCTATCCTGTACCCGTGTAAACTGCAAACCCCAGGCTCCAGTAGCCGATGAGGAGAAGAACAGACAAGGAGACTAGGAGACAAGCAGATGAACAGCACAACAGTGTTGCAGAGAAAGAGAGAAGGGAAGGCATGTCTGAAAGCCGAGAGGAGTTTGGCTGGGGGCAGTCAGAGGGGAATTTAGCTGCTGGACGGCCAAACTCCAGGAGAAAATCATCTTCCCATTCCATTCCCCCTTCAAGCTCCCCATCCATCCTGCTGCGAGCCCCCTCCACCACTCAGTAAAACCTCTCATTCATCCTTCAAGCCTGTGTGTGACCCAATTCTTCCAGGATGCTGGGCAAGAGCTCAGGATGCAGAAAGCTGTCACGCTGGCCTTCTGCCCTTGTGAAAAGGCAGACGGTCCATTGAGCTGGTTAACACTTAAGCTGTCTGTAGACAGCAAGGCTAAAGGAGCATTGTAACACTGGGGCTGCAGGCACCCACCCCTAAGCATGGGGCTGGAGCCCACAGCACTCACCCTGGCTCCTACACCTGCCCATCTGTGTGCTCCCCCTCCAGTCAGGAGTTTGAGCAGCAGCAGTGACCAAACAGGCTAGCCACAGTCCTGCTGCATGTCCTATGAGGGGGATCAGGGAACTCTCCTGTTTCATTACCAGTAAAAAGAAATGTCACATACATATATACCATGTTAAATGTATGTATATGCTATTAAAAGAAATTAGAAGAAATTCCTTTAAAATTGTGATTGGGTTCATAAAGTTGCCTTTTAGCTTTATGTACTTTCTTTTACTTATTTTTAAGAGATGGGGTCTTGCTTTGTTGCCCAGGCTGGAGTACAGTGGTGCGATTATAGCTCACTGCAGCCTCAAACTTTCCAGCTCAAGAGATCGTTCCACCTCAGCTTCCCAAGTAGCTGTGACTACAGCTGAGTGCCACCATGCCTGGCTAATTAAAAAAAAAAAAAATTGGAGAAGACACAAACCATCCTTGCTATGTCCTGACCCACAGACTCAAAAAACATATTAAAATAGCTATTTTATACCATGAAGCTTTGAGGTAGTTTGTTTTGTAGTAAAAATAATGGAAACAGGATTCTTCTAACCTGAATAAAAACCATAACACTAAAACAAAATAGACCATCAAACTCAAGGAATGTGGAAATCAGTGTCAGCCAGTATTCTTTGGTTGCATGCAACCAAAATCCACTCACTTAAGCAAAAGAGAATTTACTGGCAGGATTTGAGGCTGGAAAGGTCTAGAGGAATTAAGAATAATTCCACTTACAAAGGCCCTCTGAGGGCCTGGGCAGAAGGAACTGATGAAGAATTTCTTCAAGTCTCAAGCACTGCTATGAATGTGCTCTGACCAGAGTCAGTTGTGTCACTCTGATTAAGATTTTAATTACAAGGAAAGCAATCAGTCAACCCAGACTGAGCCACATGCCTGCACCTTGTCTAGCAGAAGACAGGCACAGTGATTTGCAGCTTCGCCAAGATCAGCATGCAATGGGGAAGGGCTAAGTACCCCAAGGGAAATCAGGGTGCTCTTATTTACAAAAGGAGGACTAGATATGCAAGCTTCCAAAACTCATGTTGTATGGAACTAGTAATTCAAATGTTCTCTCACTGCACCATGAGGCTGGTGGCTTCAGGTTCTGAAACCAGCTTTTTTCCAGTGTTGATAGTACTCAAAGGTGACTGAAGTGGATTAGGTTTCTGGTGGTTGTTCAGTGCAGACTGGAGTTTAAGGTGTTTCCTGCTTCATATTTGCATAACCAATACTGTCTTGGGTACTGAGAGTGAGCAGATGAGTCATTCTCTAGTTGATTCATAGTAAAAGTAGTGGAGCTTGTATATTGCTGAAGCTGACTTTTTATATTGGTAGTAGTAGCACTCACCCAGGCCCCCTATCCCACAGCTATGTGACTGTTGGTTGCTAATGACAACTACTTTCCCTTCTCCAGAGAACTGGCCTCAACTGGGGAGGACTCTGTCCTCCCTACAGTTAGTGACTAAGAAGGGCTTATGACAAAGGTTAGCCCTTTGCTTCAAAGGGAGATAACTCTGCTGCACTCTAGAGTTTGCAAACTCTAGCTGGTTCCATATGGCAAGCTTATTTTGAGGAAATACACCAACCATATGATTTCACTGGGAAACCAGAGCCCTCATATTGTATTTCAAGATCTGCAGTACTACTGCTGAGAAAACATGCATTATGAAAGAAAACAGGATTTGGCTCTGTTGTTTATATAAGTGATGCTTAGTAAAATCCATGTTAGGGGAATACCAATGTCATGGGCTGAGTACAAATGTTTTCATTCTAGAGTTTGCACTCTAGAATCCTCTTCCTGTGAATCAGGCCAAGGAGGGACTTCACCTGAATTCACATCACATGCTTGCTTGTCTCTGTCCCTTTCTTTGCTCCACTTCCTTTCTTACAGATTTCTACTGAGAGACGGTCCTCAATAAACAACTTTCATAAGAATCCCCATCTCAGGCTCTGCTTCTAGGTAACACAACTTAGAACATGAATCTATGTCTGCGGTTCTCAAACTTTTGCATTCATCAAAATCATTTGCAAGGCTGGTTAAAAACACAGATCACTGGGCCCCTTATCTCAGAATTTCTGATTGAGTAGGTCTGGGGTGTGGCCAGAGAATGTGCATTTCTAGCAAATTCCCAGGTAATGCTGATGTTCCTGGTATAGGTACCACATTTGGAGAATCATTGTCTTGGCGATTGCTAGGTGGTATGAGAAGTCTCTTCCTTACTTCATTCCTATGGCAAAACTATTTTGCCAAGTAGCCCTGCCTGAAATTCATGCTCAACTCTCTTTGGTTAGGAGGTTGAAGACTGAAGTATAAATGCAAATGTTATCCAGAAAAACATAACATATTATGTTTTATCCCTTACATTGGCTTTAGTATAGTATGGTTTACTTAGTCAGTTACCTGGTAGAGCTCCGAGAAAACAGAAAGGTTTTGACAGGGTAAAAAAAATCAAGAAAGTCCCATCACGGTATATTTCCAACTCACTTTAGTCACAGAATTCTTTCTTCAAACAAAAACTTCAGAGAAAGTCCAATATAGGACCCAAGTGGAAAGACTAAAGAAATCATTAGGGCTGACTGGTCTTCACACTGGCTGTGTTGGCTGGTTCAAGAGGTGGAGGATCTTTAGCTATTTCTGTTTGTTCCAGGCCTGCTCTGTGGCTGGTTCCATATGACAAGCTTATTTTGAGGAAATACACCAACCATATGATTTCACTGGGAAACCAGAGCCCTCATATTGTATTTCAAGATCTGCATATGATCATGTATTATGAAAGAAAACAGGATTTGGCTCCATTGTTTATATAAATGATGCTTAGTAAAATCCATGTTAGAGGAATACCAATGTCATTGGCCGTGTACAAATTTTTTGATGTTTTCCCTTCTGTGTATTTCATGGTCTTGCTTTTTGTTCCATTAAAAAAGTCTAGGGCATATGAAATGCTTAAGTAACCACACATTGCGGCCCGTGATGGCTCGGCTTTGATGAATGATGTGGGATTGCGCAGCTCATTGCAAAGTAATGCTTTTAACTTAAATCAAATCATTTTTAAGTGAAGATGTTTTGCACATTTATGCTCCAGAGTTTGAAAAAGCTTTCTTCCTAGGAAACAGCACTTCTTCAGACACTCCCACCAGTGGGGGGTTGGGGGGTTGCCTCTCTGGCTCAGTCAAGGAGAGTGTTTACTTGCTTTGTCTTCAAACTGCTACAAGTTTAGGGCCCACAGGGCTGCTGTCTTCTTAATGAAGCGGTTAATGATGTGTGAATTATAGATCCTGACAACTCCTTTAATAAAAACAACAGGACTGCATCCATAGTATAGTGTGGCTGCTAAGTAATGACAGACTGTCTGCTTAACATAATGCAGTGTCTTTAAGTAAAGCGCCATTCTTGCATGGCGGCATTGAAAATTCCTAGTCAGTGCGGAGAAGAACAAGCATCCTGAAGAACACGTTGATGCACAGGACACTTCTTTTCCACTCAGCTGGGGCTTGGAGTGCAGGAGCCAGAGAGGTTTTAGAGACACAGTACAATCACGAATAAGCAGCTGTTTATACTCTTTGCTTTGTCGCCTTTGCTTTCCTGTGAGGTGCCCCTGATAGCAAAGGCCTGTATGATGGATGTTTTAATAGTCTAAAAGTTGCCCTCTTCTCCCCCTCCTCCTCACTGGAGCACAGGAATGCTGGCTTTCCAGTTGATTTCAAAGAACTAATTGTCTGCTCTGAATACCTACTGATGCTTGGATGGGATAATATGTGCGCCTGGACTTAGCCAGACAAGCGGTGCGGAGGCCCAGCTGTGGAGCCAGGCACATTCTGGTTGCTGACCTGGACAGTCAGAATGCATGAAAGCCAGGCTTGTGGGGAGCTGAAACACAAACCCAAACCTAAACAAAGCCTTTTCTCCATTTAATTTTAGGGTGGCCACTTTTAAGAAAAAGTGAATTCACTTTCAATCCCTCTGTAGGCACTGAATGTGGATTCACAGGCCAAAGCCCAATCTCTTTATCATTATCCCGGGGATGAGAAAATCCAAGTTCGTCTTGTTTAGGCAGGGGTAGTTTTCCTTTAAACAGTTAAAGGAACTGTTTGTCTAACCCTCACCATTTGAGGTGACAGATAGCAAAGCACAGCAAAGAGAATGGCATGCATTCACAAGCGCACACAAACCTTTCCGTTTGTTCCCAGAGCTGGGAGACCAGCCCAGCAACAAAATCACTGCACCGCTGAAAGGGTATTGACATGCAAATGAGGCTCGGGGCACCCTGCTTGGTTTCAGAAAAGCCCTGCTTGCCACGCTGGGAAAGGCTGCCTGATGGGACAGGGGCTCGCTATGCCTTCTTCTGAGGTTCTCTCAAGCTGGAAAAGCACCTCAAGGGCAAGGCCAGGATCAGCTCAGGTGAAGCTGAGTTTTGGGGAAGAGGAGGGGAGGGGAGGAGATTTTCAGGCAAGTCATTGCAATTAAAGGGTGAACAACTGTCCTGAAGACTGAGAGGAGATCTGGGATCCAGGATTTCTCAAACTGGGACAAGTTGTTCACTCTAGTTAAGAATGATTTGCTACCCTTAGCTTTCTCAGCTAGAAAGCAAACAGGAATCATTGTCCATTGTGGAAACAATAAAATCCACCGTGAATCTTGTTAAAAGTTGGATGTGGTTGCTCATGCTTGTAATCCCAGCCCTTTGGGAGGCCAAGGCAGAAAAGAATCACCTAAGGCCAGGAGTTTGAGACCAGACTGGGCAACACAGCAAGACCCTGTCTCTACAAAAAAAATTAAAATTAGCTGGGTGTAGTGGTACACATCTGTAGTCCCAGTTACTCGGGAGATTGAGGTGGGAGGATTGCTTGAGCCCAGGAGGTAAAGGCCTCAGTGAGTTATGTTTGTGCCATTGCACTCCAGCACAGATGACAAAGTAAGACCCTGTCTCAAAACAAAACAAAACAAAACAACAGCAAAACAGGCAGGATGTGGGTGGCTCATGCCTGTAATCTTAATCCTAGCACTTTGGGAGGCAGAGGTGGGTGGATCACCCAAGGTCAGGAGTTCAAGACCAGTCTGACCAATAGGGTGAAACCCCATCTCTACTAAAAAATGCAAAAATTAGCCAGGTGTGGTGGTGCGCACCTGTAATCCCAGCTAATTGGGAGGCTGAGGCAGAAGAATTGCTTGAATCCAGGAGGTGGAGGTTGTAGTGAGCCGAGATCGTGTCACTGCACTTGAGCCTGGGCAACAGAGCAAGACCCTATCTCCAAAAAGGAAAAAACAAAATCTCTTTATAATCTGCTATTTCTGCTATTTCTTTGTCCTCTTTCATTGATTTCCATATCTTAAACACATCTACTATAAGTAGCAAAATTAACTAGTTAGATTTTCTTTCTATTTTTTAGTCTCTGAGCTCCTCCCATGGGGAGAAGGCTAATAAATCAGGCGACTGTCTGTGGGAAACAAAGCACATAGAGCATTCATTATAATTATTAGTGACCTACTATATGCTGGGTGTTAAGTTACAGCTTTCCTGTTTATTCATTTGCTGACCATTGTCAGTGGTCCTATGAAGTAGGTGATACTTTGCCTGTTGTGCAGGTGATCAAACAAGGAGCTGATAGGTTGAGTATGATTTTCATAAGTTTATACAGGTGGCGGATCTGAAACAAAACTCTTGATTCTCCATCCCCAAGTCCTGCGGTGCTCCTCAGAACATCACATTGTGTCTTAAAGCATTATTGGCAATTGGTGTAAGGAATATCTGAATAATACTGAGCCAGACAGTTTACAGGTTTTAAAACAATAATGTCATTCATCAAATTCTACATTTTGCATAATTATGATCAAATTAATACATGAGTGTTGTAAAATCATTAATATAGCTATGAATATAAAATGAAAGAAAAAAAGTTTCCCTACTCAATCTCTCTCAGCTCCCCAGTCCCTGGAGGCAACCACAGCTATCAGTTTCTTGTATAACTTTATGGAGACTTCCACATATATAAATATTATCTCCCCGTCATGTCAGTACATAGTACGCAAAGAACTTTTTATTTTTATTTTTTTAGCAACTGGGCTGCACCTCAATCAGATAGTGGTATTCTGACACAGGAATGTATCACTCAATTCAAACAGTTTCCTATTAAGGATATTGAGGAAGTTTTCATTTTTTTTCTGTTACAAACTATACTATGATGAATATTCTTGTACACATATTTGTGCTGTTTTTGGGGTATATCTGAAAGGTAAATGTCTAGAAGAGGTGCGGACATTTAAAATTTTGTTAGGTATTGCCAACAATTTGTTCAAACGCGTTAATTTTTATGCTAACCAACGAAGTAGGAGAGTTCTTGTTTTTGTTTCTCATCCTGGAAAACACTGAATGTTAGAAAATGTTCTACCGTATCGGTCAGTCTAGTAGCTAAAAAGCCCTCCAATTTCATTGTTGTTTTACTTGCATTTATTTATGTGGGCACTTGAGTATCTTTATATATGTTTATTTGGGCATTGGTATTATCTTTCAATAAATTCGTGCCTGTGCCTGGTACTGTGGTAAGTGCCAGGAATACAAAGATGTACAGGATAAGATGCTTTTCTTTAGGGAACTCATGGTCTATCAGACACATAAACAAAAACTGCAGTGAAGTATTATAGACACCGCAGAAGAGGTTCATATAGAACACGAGAGAGTCCAAAGAACCATGTGGGCAATTCTACTACGATAGGTCAAGGCTACAGGTCAAAGGTCACGGGGGAGCTGACCCTTGAATGGGACACAGTGGGAAAAAAATGAATTTTAGAGATGGGGAGGCTGAAGTCCTGGCTATGTTACTTATTGTGTTATCTTGGGGAATTTCTGTGACCTCCCTGACCTTCAGTTTCTTCACCTGTAAAGTGGGGATTACGCTTCCTAAATCACATTGTTAGGAGAATTACATGAGGGAATGCTGATATGTCAGTCACTGCTCCACGTGAATTTTGTTGTTAAGAAAAAAAATCTTCTTGTTCATTGACTAGCTTTTCTTACATCCAAGTGATAGTACTTCCACCCTCATCCAATTTTGAATTTTCAAATACGAATTGGTAAGTATAGGGACTTCAGAGCATACCCTTGCTCCTTTGTGGTAATGTCCTTAAATCACATAACTGCTGTTATTGTTTGTTTGTTTGTTTTTTAGATGGAATCTCACTCTGTCACCCAGGCTGGAGTGCAGTGGCACGATCTTGGCTCACTGCAACCTCTGCCTCCCGGGTTCAAGGGATTCTCCTTCCTCAGCCTCCCGAGTAGCTGGGATTATAGGCATGTGCCACCAGGCCCGGCTAATTTTTGTATTTTTAGTAGAGACAGCATTTCACCATGTTGGCCAGGCTGGTTTCGAACCACTGACCTCAAGTGATCTGCCCGCCTTGGCCTCCCAAAGTGCTGGGATTATGGGCATGAACCATTGTGCCAGGCCAACTGCTATTATTGTTATGTAATGCAGCTGACTTATGTTTCCATAGTTAAAGACAATAATTACTTCCTGATAGAAATGGCTTATGAAACTGTTGAAAGAATGCTTAATGCCAACTGGAAGATAAGAGGAGACCAAATTCCGAGTTGTGATTTGGAGAGAAGTGTGGTTGAAGCCATGTCTGTGCACTTGTGAGAAGCTAGAACATCTTCAGTACCAGCAGTGCCTTGATGCTCTCCATCAAAGATTGGGAACCATTTAGAATTTCCCAGTATCAAGTGAAGTGTTCAGATATGCTGAAAGCAGACCAAGAATCTTGCAAATGACATTACTCTTTTAGTTGCCATTTTAATTTAACACAGATTTACTGAATTGCTTACCAAAAGGAACAGTTACTCTTTGGGAAGGCTCCTGGGAGACATTGGGGTCCAAGAATTTTGCCTTTATGACTGGAAAGCAGCAGGTTTAATCGTTTTAAACAAACATCATTCATTAAAATAAACAACTATCATTTGTGAAAATATTTGTGTATTCTGTTTTCCTTAAGAGAGCATGAATGGATTTATACACTTTGAATGTCTCCCAGTGGATTTTGATACTTGAGAAAATCCACTTGGTCATTTGCTGATGTATATAAGATGTTTGCAAATGGGCAGTTTTTACATGCAGGCTGCCAAAACTACCTGTGGATAACAAAAAGCTCATGTCAAGAAGAGTCTGTTGCTTTCACACTCTGAATGGTCAGTTCTGAGGTCACATGTGGGCAGGCCTATGCTATACTTACCACTTGTGTGCCCTAACCAAGAGTGTAGTGTAGCCAATGTGTGGTTTGCCCTAAATATAGCCAAGTTCCTATAATATTTAAGAGACAATAACCTGCAGGGAACACAAGCACTTTTCTTCAAAATCAGTCATCCAAAGCCTCCAACCTAGAGCTCAAGGTGGGCTGAAAGTGGCGGAGTAACTTCCCCAATGCTCGTTGCCTTCCCATAAAGAGGAAGGCCTTTAGAAGCCCAAAGTAATGACAAATTCAGGTGACTTTTTTAGGTCTTCTCTCCATGTCATTTTTATTGAGGTGTAGCATGCATATAGTGACCTGCACAAATCTTAAGTTTAGATTGATGAATTGATATCTGTCTCTCATGTGATTTGAAATAAAACTTGAGTGCAAGCTGTAAAACACAAGTTTTGCAGGTATTTTGAAATGAAAAGGATTTCTTTTTATATTTTCTGATTGCTAATTCTAGATAAGTTAATTAAAGCTAAGCTTATCTCTCTTCCTCTCTGTGTGTTTGCTTTTCGTGTCTCAAGCACCAGGCTGGTCTGACTCTGTTTAGTATAGCCCTAAGAACAAGAGAGGGAAGATTGTCTTCCCTTAGTGGTTCCAGAGGGCGTGCTCTTGTACCCATGGGACCTCAAAAGAGAAAATCAGGCTGAAAAAATCTCTGAAAATCTTGGCAATGTGTTTGAGGTGCTCTTAGGCAGTGCTTATTGAAAGCTACAGAAATTGTGACTCTGGGTTTGAAGCAATCAGTAAATCAAATGTAACATCTAAGGTAATTTTAGAGCATTCCCTGGGAAACGTGGCTCATTCAGTTACTCCTCTATCACTTAAAACAGAGTTCTTTGTCTTTGGTGTTGATGAGTAGGTATAAAAGCAAATCCAGAGCAAACTGTCAGATAAAGCAAACTCAATTCTCGTCCTATAATGACAAGGTCGTGCACCACATAGAACTGCTTTTAGATTGGCTTTGAGTAAACTCAGATGAAGAAAAATTTGTATTGGTAAAAAAAAGACTGAGAAAAAACACCTCCCACCTCACCTGAGAATACACAGGGATGAGAAGGCGTCTGGCTCTGGCAGGGACACTAGCAAATAGCTGTTTCCATAATGACTTCTTTACATTATTGAATACAATGGGAACTTTAAGGGCGACTGCAATAACAGTTTCTCATAAAAAATTAACAAAGAATTTATGGAAATGTAGGAAAAGTCCCAAAGCAATTAGCTTAGATTTCTCTAGAGTCTGAGAAAAGCCTGGATAATTGCATGCAGAAACCGCATAAAGTGGCTATTTTCATTATCGCTGGATACAGAAAGTCCATTTTCATCACAATGGGATATAATGATGTTAAAGCTAACAGGGAGATATGTTTAAAAAGGTTACAACACAGTTTACCAAATGGTTTGATTTATGTAACTTTGGAGATACACACTTAAGATTAGTGTTAAGGGGACTGGAGAGGTTACCCTTGAAATTTCTAAAGACTTCTATATGTTAGGAAAATATATTACAGTTTCTGAAAGCTAATTGTACATTACCACTAGGATGCACAAGAATGAATTTAATTTGTCTCAGAATTGAAAGCTGAATTGTACTACAAGCTGGCACATGAATATCCATTCTGACTGACTCTCTTGTAAATTGGCTATTATGTATGTTTATAGGTGCACCTAGGGCTGGGGTCCTCTCCCTGAATGTCTCGGAAACTCTGAGCTTCTGGCACCCTAAGGAAGCAGAGGCAACATTCTGAAAACCTGCAGAGTCTTTACTAGGCCTAAAAAGAAATTAGACATCATTATGTAAATGTCA
The DNA here is from genome assembly GCF_001698545.2 of Rhinopithecus bieti. Taxonomy (NCBI): domain Eukaryota; kingdom Metazoa; phylum Chordata; class Mammalia; order Primates; family Cercopithecidae; genus Rhinopithecus; species Rhinopithecus bieti. The sequence continues at coordinate 2,358,977 of NW_016808057.1, forward strand.
CTATTTTCAGTAAAATAAAATAAAACGAAGCGCATCATCTTTTCTTGTGATGTTCATTCACGAGCACTGGCAGTTTAATGACTCTTCCCAAGTCCAAGAAAGCCATCTTCTCCCTGGCTGTCTGTAAAGAAATGGGGAAAGAGACATAATACAGTGAGCTTTTATCAGCCCCCAGTGTCCTCTGCAATGCCACAGACACGTACAGATCTGGGTATCCTTTTCTATCTATAAAGAGCTGGAGTTAAGGCTGTGCCTGGGATTTGAATGATTCTTGAAACCATTAAATAGATTCTTGCTCTGAAGCCCACAGAATATTAATAACTTTTGTTAGCTGCAGTGTCAAAAGGATCATACAGTCTCAATCTTATTTGGTAAACACTCACTGTTTAAAAAAAAAAAAAAAGAAAGAAAGAAGAAAGAGATTATTTAAGTGGTTCCAACAAAAGCCTCAGCAGAGGTCCTACTCTGAATGGACACTGCTGCCTGGGGACAAATGTCAACACAGTTCAAGCTTTGTTAAAAGGACTGAAAGGATCCGCAAGCCTGCACATGGGCACGCTTATGACCAGCATTAAGAAAATCAATCTAAAATAACAACACCACATTCACGTCCCAACCTGGCCCATACACTCCCAGCAGATGTGACAATCATATTTTGACAGTTCAGATAGCTGATAACGGATGGCAAAAGAAATTTCTATTTGACATGGGACCTGAGTTTACACAATTACAGCCCTTCTGTTTGTCTGGGGCACATTAAGGACGCAAAAAGTGGAGAGAACGAACAGAAGCCAGTATCTTGGTATAATCAATGCAAAGCGATATAAACCCCATCAGGATCATTCCAGTCTACTTTCGATTTTTATTTCCTTCTGCATTTAATAGTAGCCCAAAGAATAAATTACGATTCCTGCAGTCCTCCTTGTTTCCCAGTCTGCCATCTTTTTGCTAGGCTCTTTGTCATTTCAAATACATTTTTTTTAAGCACATCATTCACCTGGCTAATGAAAGAAAGGAAGGAAGAATGAATAGAAAGCTTTGTTGTAAATGGAACTGGCATTTCACTCAGGCATTCTGAGCAGCTCTGACATTCAACACCCTTGTTCCTGAAACTCCTGGACATCTCCCATTCAGGCAGGTCAAATAAAGCTGTTCCTAGGGGGATAGTTTAAAACTACTTGTAACATGTTTTGATTTACAGATTATCAATTCTGCTGAGCAACAGAGGGACATATTTGGGAGTCACATAAACAAATATATTCAGCGTTGCTGTGGATTAACCTAAAGTGACACATTTATTTAAAAATCTGCCTACTACTTGTCCTCATTGATTAAATGCCCTTAAGAAAGTAAGTCTGATGAAATGAAAGCCATTAAGATGCAGCACACCTCCTCTGCTCCTTTTGATGGTTGACACATTCCCTGGAGTGGGAGATTGGACGGCTGATAAGCTAACACTGAATTATAAGCACTTTGTGGAATGTCACTGGCAAATGAAAGATCTACTGTTTTGCTTGCAAAGCAACCGTATGCCTTAACAGCACAAAAATGGACACGTTGCAGAATTATTTCATCCTCTGTGCTTAGAATATAAACGAATGTGTACACCGTGCGTGCATTTTCACAGTAGAGATCAGCTCATAGCCAGCTAGGCTTGTTTCTGGCTGCCGTACCATTGATCATGAAAATAGAAGGGCCTGCCAAGGACTTTGTCAACGTTGTCAGGACTCCAACAAGCATTGGTTGATTTTGCTGTTGGCTGTTGTTACCTGAGCTTTCATAGTTTTGGAGAGGGGAATGTATAGGGGCATGGGAGTGTGTTTGTGGTGAAACTGAAGCATGGAGAGGTTAAACGGAAAACCTTTTTTTTTTTTTTTTTTTTTTTTTTTTTTTTTTTTTTTTTTTTAGGAATTAGAGGTGGAAACAACATTCGAAGTGTAGAGGATAGGATGCCAACGTGGAGTTCATGTCATGTGTTTCCTTACTAGCCTTATGGCTTCGAGAAAATCACTTCAATTTGTTGAGTGTCCAGTTTCTTAAGCTGAAAAATGGAGCTAATAATGTTTCTTTTTTATTGGATTGTGGAGAGGATAGTGGGGGATAGTGTACAAGGATGTGCTTTGTAAACAGTTCAACACCGTATAAACATCAGAGGTCATCACTAACCACAATGAACTAGAGCACCAGGTGTTTGCTCCAAGTGGCGGACACTCCCACTGAGAGGCAGTGGGTCCCGAGGACACTCCCACTGAGGGGCAGTGGGTCTCCCCCCAGCGTTGGCCTCCCTGCCGTGTCCTAGTTCTCCTGCCTGGTGTCAGGCAGAATCACCGTGGATCTCCTTTGCAGACTATTCAAGGCCCTAACAGAAACACGGAGAAGATCTGAAATATAGTTTAGACCTCAATCTGAATGATGTAATGATGTTTAAGATTCGCAGTAATCACACTGTCTGAAATGAAAATAAAGGGACCCTGAAGTGCAGTGAAACACTAGTAAATTTTGGAATTGCTTTGAAACTAAATTGGTGATAAGACTTGAGGAATAGTCAAACTACTTTTTTGTTGCCGTTTGTCTTTATGAGCAACAAAAATAAAAATAAAATCTTTAGTGAAAAGTTAATTTAAGGCTGGCCAGTGGCTCACACTTGTAATACCAGTACTGTGGAAGGTCAAGACAGGAGGATTGCTTGAGCCAGGAATTCAAGACCAGCCTGAGCAAAACAGCAAGGCTTCATTTCTACAAAAAATTTAAAAAGTTAGCCAGTAGCTGGGCATGGTGAAGCGTGCCTGTAGTGCTAGCTACTGGGAGGCTGAGACAGGAGGATTGCTTCAGCCTAGGAGTTTGAGGCTACAGTGAGCTGTGATTACACCACTGCACTCCAGCCTGGGTGACAGAGCAAGACCATGTCTTAAAAAAATAGTTATTTTAGGTCTATCCACATAAATATTAATTTTCCTTCAAACCTTTCTCTTGGGTTTTGCCCATGAGGCACAGGCTTTATTTTTTTCACCCAAAAGCTGTTTTGATAGCATTATTTGGTCCAAAACATCTGTGATTTGGATCAGGAAGAATTTGGGGCTGAGCTGACCCGTGTCCATATTACTATGGCTCTCATGAGGCTTTCTCTCTGAGGCTGATTCTGGAGAGGGCTCCGGCTGTCCTTTGCCAGTCTGAACTCAAGGTGGGGGTAGTACAACCAGTCCTGTTTAACCCCCTGCCATGTGGTAGCCATAAAATGAATTTGGCTCTGGTTTTTGCTTAGCCACTGCTAGCTGTGTTGCCCTGGATTTAGCTCTTCAAATTCTCTCATAATAATAATGATGCTACTAACTAGGATAATACAAGAACAATGATGATGACTTCTAATTACTGAGTGCTTCTCATGTGCCGAACATTTTTATAAGGGTTAATATGTTGTATCTAAGGCCGGGCGTGGTGGCTCACGCCTGTAATCCCAGCACTTTGGGAGGGCAAAGCTGGCGGATCACGAAGCCAGGAGTTCGAGATCAGCCTGGCCAACATGGTGAAACCCTGTCTCTACTAAAAATACAAAAATTAGCAGGGCGTGGTGGCATGTGCCTGTAATCCCAGCTACTTAGAAGGCTGAGGCAGGAGAATTGCTTGAACCCGGGAGGCAGAGGTTGCAGTGAGCCGAGACTGAGCCACTGCACTCTAGCCTGGGACAGAGTGAGACTCCGTCTAAAAAAAAAGTTAATAGAATTATCCTAGGAAGCTGACATAGTGTGTACTGTTATCACATCTGTGGTACCAGTTCGAATTCCTCCCTCAGATTCCATATCTGGTAGATTTGAAAAGAGGGATCAAACCCAAGGCTGGGTGACTGAATCCTGAGCTACATCCACCTTGCTCACCTCACTGGGCTGTGGAGAAGATTAAATGTGATCGTGCCTGTGAAATCATTTTTTAAAATATTTATTTATTTATTTAATAATTGTACTAGTGGCTGGGTGTGGTGGCTTACAACTGTAATCCCAGCACTTCGGAAGGCTGAGGCAGGCGGATTACTTGAGGTCAGCAGTTCGAACCCACCTGGCCAACATGGTGAAACCTCTTCTCTACTAAAAGTACAAAAATTAGATGAGTGTGGTGGTGCACATCTGTAATCCCAGTTACTCAGGTGGCTGAGGCATGAGAATCTCTTGAACCAAGGAGATGGAGGCTGCAGTGAGTGAGATCATATCATATCACTGCACTCCAACCTGGATGGCAGCAGGGGAGACTCTGTCTCAAAATAAAAGATAAAATAAATTTCAAAATTGTTTTAGCAAACCATTTCTTATGAAAACTTTGAAATCCCAAAAGGAAGGAAAACCACTTATAACTCTATTGCTTTTATAAAAGATGTAAAGTCAAAAGTCCAAATCCCTTCCTACACCTCCCACCCCATCCCTCAGAGATAAACTCTAGTTAATCGCTGTTTTGTGTGTACTTCCAGATCTTTTTCCGACGAAAGTTCGTTGAAGAGTAGCACACTCCAAAATCCAAGTGTGAGCCTGATTTGCTGCTGCTGCGGCATGAAGGTCACAGGCTGTCCTTGACCATCCGGCGTGTCAATTTCAGGATGCTCTGGCTGGCTTGATCTGTGTGATGCTTCTGCAAGACCGTCTGTGTGTGTCGAGGGACCGATGGCCCCCAGCTGGCCCGTGTGCTGGGGAACGTGCTCTGAGTCCCAGAATGTGTCTCTTTGCCTCTTTCTTTCTTCCTCTCTCTCTTCCTTGCCTGCTGACCCTCTTGTTTTAGATTGTCCCCTATCTTGACGTCAGCAGAAAACATTCTGAAGTGAAAGTGACTGGTGGGAAGAGGAGAAGGGGAAGAGAAAAAATTATCAATGTTCTGTTGCTACTTTTAGCTGCTGAGACTCCCTTCCCTTGATTTAGCTAAGTGCTTTGGGGCAGAACCAGCCACCACACTTGGTAGCCTCAGCAGATGTCCTATTGCTCCCAAGGGAATAAACCAGATACCTGGAAGGAAGGGGAGACCTTGGAACTTTATAGGAATTGATGAATAGGTGGAAGAATGAGCTCATGTTTATTCTCCAAGTGCCTGGTGAAACCCCTGCCCAAGCTCAGATCCCGGGCATAGAGCTCACCCTGGGCTTCTCCTGGCTGAAAAGCCCTGAGTGACAGTGGAGCTAGTGGCAGCAAGACTGATTTTCAAAGGATAAGTCCAGTGAATTTACTTGGTCAGATGGGGAGAACCAGTAGCAGATATTTCTGCTGTTAGGGCCATTTTGTGCTGAAGACTGTAAGGCATTCCATGGAATTCAGAGCAGCCCAGTGGGCTTTCTGGACACCCAGAGCAACACTGCCTCCAACGTCGTCCAGGCGTCCTATCCATCTGGAAAACACAGTTTCTTTTTCAGAATAATTGTTTAAGTCAATACCGAATAGAGGAAATTGTAGTGACAGGACCTGTATACTTGATGTACACATCTTCTGCTCTTCACTTCTTTTTTCTTTTTTTTTGAGACAGAGTTTCACTATTGTTGCCCAGGCTGGAGTGCAATGGCGTGATCTCGCCTCACTGCAACCTCCGCCTCCCAGGTTCAAGCGATTCTCCTTCCTCAGCCTCTCAAGTAGCTGGGATTAAGGAGGTAGAAGTTCCACTAAGAGAGGTTAGTCACTCGTGGCATCGTAACCATGAGAGGGAATCTATGAGTGGTTTATCAATGTCAGAAGGAGCCAGAGATCGAATTACAGCTTAATATGCACAGTTGGGTGTATTTTATTATTTATAACACATGCTTCATTTTTAACACTCCTCTGAATGCAATATCATTCTTCTGATGGGTCTCCCATCCTGAACCCCTCCCTTGCCCAACCTCCATCATTTAAAATACTGTGAACTGTTGCTGTCAGGCAGGCTAGTGCACATGGAGCCAGGGATATCTGGTTTCATTTTGGCTTTTTGTTTTAAAGAAGTCAAGTCTAGGTCTCTCAGCTGCGTATTCCAAAAGCTTCATGAATTGAAATGAAGAAAAAATATTCTATTTTTGCATTAGTATATAAAAAAAAAAAAGAGCTCGTGCTTACCTAGGAGATTCAAAAAACAAAAATAATAGACTCATTCAAAACTATCTGTGACTCTCTGGGAGACATTGTGCTAGGCATTTGGGATACAGACATAAGGAGTTAGACAGGGATCTGCCCTCATGGAGCTTACATTCTTGTTAGGCAAAAAGCAAGATAATTATAGATCACAACTGAATGCTATGACCGAAAAACAGTAACTCTGTATGATAGAGAATCAGGGCCAGGCAGAGGAAGCGGCAGCTGTCCAGTGACTCTCCACACAGGGAGGGGGCAATTAAGCTGGTTGGGGCAGAGATGTTAATTTTCAGATCCCTGTTAGACCATTTATAAATTCTGTTGGCAGGTCTCGAGCAGCTCATCATTGTAACATGGACAATGAGCAGGTTGCAGGAGGGTCACATGGAGAGTTTCCCCTGAAGATCTACTGGTTTGCTAGAGCTGCCATCACAAAGTACCACAGACTGGGTGGCTTCAGCAACAGAAATTTATTTTATCATAGTTCTGGAGGCTGAGAAGCCTGATATTGAGGTATTGGCAGGGCTAGTTTTTGGTGAGGCTTCTCTTCGTTGCTGTAGATGGCTGTCTTTTCCCTGGATCTTTATATGTCACCATTTGTGCACGCGCAAGTCTGTGTCCAGATTTCCTTTTCTTCTAAGGGCAACAGTCATATTGGGTTAGGGCCTAACTTAGCGACCCTATTTTAACTTAATTACCTCTTTGAAGACCTTATTATCTTCAAATACAGCTACATTTTGAGATACAGGGGGTGAGGACCTCAACTATGACTTTTGAAGGAACAAAACTGAGCCCTGCAGGAGGGGAAAAGAAGAATGTCTGCCTTTCTGAGAATGGTTGTAGATTTTTGTAGGGATGCAGTTTGGGAACGCTATCTTATCATCTAGGTATCTTGTAATGTGCTGCACCTTGTGTCCAAGAAAAATGACCATCAGATGACACATTCAGGGACCATTTTGCATTCTTCAAGTAGACTGGGCATCAGTGGGTAGGTCCTGTCACCGGTGAGCCTCCTAGGAACCTTGGACTGGGCTGCAGATGTTTTTTCTTTAAGAAAGTTTTACATCTGTCATTCAAAATGGGAAGTTGATGTGACTACCAATTCTGAAAGGTGCTGCCAAACATTCTGTATCTAACTGAATATATATTAAAATTACCAAGCTAAATCATTAGAAAAAGAACACCTACTTAAAAATTTCTGTTGATACATTCATAATTTTGTACCACAAAAGGAAATCAATTGACAATTGATTGAAACCTATATGGTCAGCACTCTGCTAAGGGGGAACTAGAAACACACAAATTGATTTATTTTTTCTTTCACTCAGCAAATATTGAGTCTTTGCTGTAGGTTTGATCTACCATGTCCATTTTAGAAAACCGGAAATTAAAGCCAGAAATTATCTGGCTAAAGATAATTCAAGCATGATCTGAGTTCACTAACTGTGATGGAGGTGGATATTAAAGTAAGCAAAATGGGCCAGACTCGGTGGCTCATGCCTATAATCCCAGCACTTTGGGAGGCCAAGGTGGTCCAATCACAAGGTCAGGAGTTCGAGACCAGCCTGGCCAACATGGTGAAACCCCATCTCTACTAAAAATACAAAAATTAGCCAAGCATGGTGGCGGGCGCCTGTAGTTCCAGCTTCTCAAGAGGCTGAGGCAGGAGAATCATTTGAACCCGGGAGGCGGAGGTTGCAGTGAGCCAAGATGGTGCCACTGCATTCCAGCCTGGTTGGCAGAGCAAGACTCCATCTCAAAAACAAACAAACAAACCAATTAAAACAATGTGACACCTGAGTAGAGTAAGTGCAGATGCAGGCATGATCTGTGTTTATCCAATTTGTTCCATATGCTATTTATTGTAAAATTCCTCTACAAACCACTGTGCTGGGGGCGTAGTAGAGATAAGACCGGAAAGGTCTGGGATATCACATAACTCAGAGAAGTTTTCCTGAAAGAGGAATCCCCAAGAATGAGATTGTGGGGGACGTGTAGTTAGCATCTACACAGAACAAAGGAGATGGTAAGGATGGAGCAGCAAGTTGTGAAGAGCTGGGAAAGGAGTTAGAAGAAGAGTGGCTACAGAAAGGGATACTGGCTCCCATGAAGTTTCTGGGCAGAACCTGTGAGTCTGTGTGTTTCTCTTAGTAGACTCGATTAATAAGTATGTATCAAAGAATCAAAGAAAATGGCCAGGTCTTTGTTTTACAAAGACACTCACATGAACATATTCAAACTGATACTCCCAAACTTGCTCTTACTCTACTCAGGTGTCACATTGTCTTTTTTTTTTTTTTGAGGTGGAGTCTTGCTCTGTTGCCCAGGCTGGAGTGTAGTGGCACGATCTTGGCTCACTGCAACCTCCGCCTCTGGGATTCAAGTGATTCTCTTGCATCAGCCTCCTGAGTAGCTGGAATTACAGGTGTGCACATCCACACCTGGCTAATTTTTGTATTTTTAGTAGAGATGGGGTTTCACCATGTTGACCAGGCTAGTCTCGAATTCCTGAACTCAAGTGATCTACCCACCTTGGCCTCCCAAAGTGCTGAGATTACAGGGATGAGCCACTGCCCCCTGTCACATTGTCTTAATTGTTTACTTACATATCCACTTCCCACTTTTAGTCTGTGCTTTTCTGTAGTGCCAAAAGTGAAATCCATTGAATGCTTAATAAACATTTGTCAAATGAATGAATGAATCAATTTGGAATTTCTTGGAAAGCTTTTCTTTGTGTAGGTTCTTTCAGAATTTGTAGTAATTACACACACACACACACACACACACACACACACACACACACACATATATACCCATATATTGCATTATTTTGTATTTTTTAAGAGACTGGTTCTCATTATATTGTCCATGTGGGAGTGCAGTGGTCATTCACAGGTGTAATCACAGTGCACTACAGCCTCAAACTCCTGAGCTCAAGCCATCCTCCTGTCTTAGCCTCCTAAGTAGCAGGGACTACAGGCATGTGCCACTATGCCTGGCCAATATATTTTTGAATTAGATTAAAAATGCATCCCTAAATTGTGGCACACAATAGTATCTAGACAGAGTTCTAAAGTACATTTGGATGCATGCATGACAAGCGCCATCCATTAAAAAGGTTTTGGAAGGTATCTTTTATGCATTGTCTAAATGGAAGACTACTAAAAATGCATGAGAAAGAGAATGAGAGCACAAGTGAGAGTGAATTGAACTTAGCATTTGGAAAAAAAAATGAGCACCTTGACCACATTCATCAATTGTACCAAGATATTGTTCAGGCCTTGCAGAGATGGGAACACAGAGTACTGTGGACTGTTAGTATTCCCAAGTGTCAGAGTTCCCTGATAATGCTTCTCTGTCATATTTGTGGGCTCACATAAAATCAATAGAAGTTCCAGGAGAGTCAGGAAAATATGTGAGGATAACTTCTGGTTTCAGGGGATTTCAACTGATTCTAAGAAATTTGGACAAAAGACCAGTGAGAATCGCTTAGCAAAACAAAAACCGCTTTTGGGATGAATTGTAACTAAACGAACGGGAAGCACCAATAATTATTCCTATGTTGAAATTAATAGTATCTGGAGACAAAGTGATAGAAGATGAAATATGTACACTGGAAATCCATAATATAAAGTTTATTTAACCTTTATAAAATCATCTTATTCAACAATAAGGGGTAATTAAATTATGATACATCCTTATGATAGATTACCTGATAGCCATTAAATATTATATATTTTAAAATTTTAAAGCTGTGAAAACACTTGTGATGCAATAAACTGAAAAGTAGGTTGCAAAATATATAAATATTAAAACACAGTTGTATAAAATATGTATAGGAGAAAGATCAAAGACCTGGCTGCCAGAATGTTAACTGTGATATTTTCATGTATATGTATATGTAATGTGCATGGGGAGCTATGGTCAGTAGTTTTCTACATAGCTATTTTCTTATATTTTCCATGCCTTAAAAAAATTTCTTTTAGGCTGGGCATGGTGGCTCATGCCTGTAATCCCAGCACTTTGGGAGGCCAAGGCAGGTGGATTACAAGGTTAGGAGTTTAAGACCAGCCTGGCCAACATGGTGAAACCCATCTCCATTAAAAACACAAAAATTATCCAGGTGTGGTGAGGCACACCTGTAGTCCCAGCTACTCAGGAGGCTGAGGCAGGAGAATTGCTTGAACCCAGGAAGCAGAGGTTGCAGTGAGCCCAGATTGCGCCACTGCATTCCAGCCTGGGTGACAGAGTGAGACTCTGTTTCAAAACAAAACAAAACAAATTTCTTTTAAATTATGAAAATTTCAAAGAAAGAGATAAGACTGGAAATCATGGAAATGATACTTATGCACCCAACACAAAGATTAAACAGATGCTGATAATAGGCCGTGTTTGCTTCTGGTCTCTCCTTAAAACATACAAGAAATTTGACATTATAGGTAACAACTTTAGTCTCACTCCTCTCTCCTATTCCCCCACCCCCACTTTGTAGAAGTAATCATGGTTTTTTTCTTTTGGTACATGTTTGCCTAGAATAAACATTGCATCTCCCAGATATTGCCATTTGAGTAAATTCTGGCCAGTGGAAGTGGAATTAAAGTAGAAGTTATATGTACAACATCCTGGAAGATTCCCTAAAGAAAGAAGGGCCCCTTCTCTTTCCTCTTCCTTCTTCACGCTGGCTAGAGTGGGGCTATCATGGCAGGAGCTCTTTTGGACCACTAGGTAGAAGCTATGGGCTACGGATGGTGGAACCACGAGACAGAAAAATTCTGTTTTCTTCATGCCTGCAGAGTTGCCATCTCAACTTAAGCAACTTACCTCGACTTCTATTTGACAAATCTAATTCCAATGTATTTATGCCACTATCACTAAATTTCTTGTCACTGGTAGCCTAAGTTAACCCATATACTGTGCATCGTTCTGAAATATGTCTTGCATTTTTTAACACATACGTATGTATCCTAAATAATATATAATATGTGTTAATATTATAACTAAATATTATACTGTACATATCCTTTTGTAATTTGCTTTGTAAAAGATATAACAAGATGTTTTTCATAATCATTCGTGTTGATATCTGTAGATACAGCTCACTAATTTTGACTGTTATATATTATTCTACAGTTTATGTCTATCCCCCTTGAGGAATATATAGATTGGTTTCACTTTTTTATTATTATAAAAAGTGCTATAACAAACATCTTTGTACATGGTTTGTTGTGTAAAATGGTGAGTTTCTCGAAGGTGGATACCTAGTGGTGGAGTTTCTGGGTTAAAGAGTACACATGGCCAGGCTTTGTGGCTCATGTCTGTAATCTCAGCACTTTGGGAGGCTGAGGCGAGTGGATCACCTGAGGTCAAGAGTTCAAGACCAGCCTGACCAACATGGTGAAATCCCATCTCTACTAAAAATACAAAATTAGCCTGGCGTGGTGGTGCATTCCTGTAATCCCAGCTACTTAAGAGGCCGAGGCAGGAGAATCTCTTGAACCTGGGAGGTGGAGGTTGCAGTGAGCCGAGATTGCGCCACTGCACTCCAGCAATGGGTAACAAGAGTGAAACTCCATCTCAAGACAAAAAAGAAAAAAAAAAAAAGAGTACACACATTTAAAAATTTTACTAGGTCTTAACAAAGTGGTTGTTCTAAAATCTGCTGTTTCCAGCAATATAAAAGAGTTTCTATTTCTTTTCATCCTGATTAACATTTGATATTATTGGGCTTTTCAGTTTTTGCTGATCTGATGAATATGAAATGGTGTTTTACAGTCATTTTCAATTTCTCCATTTTTCATGATGAAAATGTATCACCTTTATAATTAAGAAAGATAAATATTAAAACCTCTCCCAGCTTGAATCTCAAGATGTGCATTAAGTTGCTTCAGGGAGTCTAGATATGTATCAAGTATCAGTGGGGAATCTTTCTCATCCATATGGTTCTCTCTCTAAGCTCCTAGAGGCATCTAATCTATTATTCTAGAAGTGCTGTGTGCAGTAATACACAACAATAAACTTTTGTTCTGCTTAACACACTTTTTGTGAGAGTTTCAAAATCATAGTGCTGAAGCCAACTGAATTGGTGATTTCTGGGTGCCTTGCTACAAAATTGTCTTGTTCTGCTGCCATTGTAAGCAAGTCTCTTAGCTCCCTTGTGTTATCTACCTTTACAAAACATTGTGGAATGGAGAAGCATGGTTTTGCTTGATCCCCCTTCTCCCCGACAGTGTCTTCTGTGATTCTCTCCTCTTGGTGAATATCTGCCTTCCTTCTTCTGCTTCCAGAGTCATCTCCATCTTACCCACCTTCCCTTTTTCCTCCCTCTACTGATGGCCCTATCTTGATTCAGATTTCTATAGATCAGGGATCTGAGCCCAACTGACAGTTCATCATGCAAAACTGCTCTCTTGAGGTCATTGCTTTCTGAAGGCCTTTTGTACTTTATTTTATTTTTGAGACAGTGTCTCACTCTGTCTTTCAGGCTGGAGGGCAGTGGCATAATCACAACACACCACAGCTTCAACCTCCTGGGCTCAGGTGATCCTCCCACCTTAGCCTCCCTGGGGGCAGCTCTACAGGCACATGCCACCACACCTGGCTGTTTTTGAACTTTTGTAGAGACAGGATTTCACCATATTGCTCAGTCTGGTCTTGAACTCCTGGTCTAAAACTATCCACCCACTCCGGCCTCCCATAGTGCTGGGATTACAGGCGTGAGTTACAGTGCCTGGCCAGCATTTGCACTTTAATAGGGGACCCTGAAAGACAGAAGTGTCTTTGAGAAAGGACTAGATCTCTTTGAGTAGAATTTAAGATATTTGATCAGTACGAGAGGTAAAGGTTTGGAGCTTACAGACTTCGTTGAAGGTGCCCAAATGATAACATAAGATTTAACTAATATGAATCAACTTGAGATTGGCCCAGCACTTAAAAAATATGTGTACATGGCTGGGCGTGGTGGCTCATGCCTGTAATCCCAGCACTTTGGGAGGCCAAGGTGGGCAGATCACGAGGTCAGGAGATTGAGACCATCCTTGCTAACACGGTGAAACCCCATGTCTACTAAAAAATACAAGAAATTAGCTGGGCATGGTGGCGGGCGCCTGCTGAGGCAGGAGAATCACTTAAACCCGGGAGGCCTCAGAGTTTGCAGTGAGCCGAGATAGTGCCACTGCACTCCAGCCTGGTTGACAGAGCAAGACTCCATTTCAAAAAAAAAAAAGTGTACATGAAAATAATATGGTAGTCAAGTCTTGTTAAGATAAGATTTCACATAGTGTATGTTTATTTCCAGATCTTTAAGGTAAAATTCTGGCAATGACAAGAAAAGCCACAGTTGTATAAAGTCCGAAGGTGCTGAAATGATAGCATAAGATCTACTAATGTGAATCAATAGGGTTTTTCTGTGTCACCCAGCCTGGAATGCAGTGGTGCCATGATGGCTCACTGCAGCCTCTACCTCCTGGGCTCAGTTGATTTTCCCACCTAAGCCTCCCAATTCGCTGAGACTACAGGCCCATGCCACCACATCTGGCTAATTTTTGTATTTTTTGTACAGGCAGGGGTCTTTCTATGTTGCCCAAGCTGGTCTGAAACTCCTGGGCTCAGGCATGCCTCTCACCTCGGCCTCCCAAAGTGCCAAGTTTGCAGGTGTGAGGCACCACGCCTGGCCTAGAAGCACCATGTCTTATTGTTTCTGAACATACAAATCAAAGACACAAAGGGTGACAAAATTTAACAATAATTTTGGTCTAATACAATTTAGATATGATTGTTTTCAATATTTATAATTTTGTTCCCTCTGTGAAATAATTATTTTTTTGAAAAAGAGAAGATTGAAACACTGTAGAATTTGTAGCTGAATTTCAGACAGATTAATGCAGTCTTCTTTTCCAAGCCTCAAGGCCACCTGCAAATATCTTACCTAAAAGTTAAAGGCATTTACCTGTTTTTTCAAATCCAATGGAAACATTCATGTTAAAGAGGTTTTATACAAGTCAGCTTCACTTTAAAAACACTTCCAAGGGCAAGTTGATGATCTAAGTGTCCTTATGTTCTGTTTTACTCCTAGAGTGTATTTAGACTTTTGAATTATAATGGGCAAATCTATATACTAGAGGATTTCAGTGTTTGAAATTTATTTCACTTTGTTCATACAAACTCAATTATTCCAGAAATAACAATTCTGGTGTGAGTCACTTTTACAGAGTTGGGGCTTTGCTGCATGTGAATTTCTGGAAGCTCAAAATAAGGTTTCTCTAGGGGAAATATGTAAATTTGTTTGTTTTACCAGCAGCCTTTAAACTTACATGATATTTGACACATATGGAAAAATACACACACGCACACACATACGCTTATAAGCATGAATAAAACTACAATTATCCACCAAATTACCTGATCTCCATCATTGTGTTATCAAAGGCAGCCACTCTCCTCAACTTTTGTGTTTAATCATTCCCTTGCTTTTTCCTATAAACAGTTGTATTGAGATATAACCCACACCCACACCATATGCCCATTTAAAGTGTACAGTTCAAAGTTTTTTTTTTTTTATGGTATTCACAGAGTTCTGCAACCATCGTCACAATCAATTTTAGCATATTTTATCACTAAAAAAGGAAACACTGTACCTGATAACAGTTAACTTTCTTCCCCAACTCTCAACTCCTCCTCCCCATTGTTAAATACAACTTTTAACCACAGATGCACAACACATATGCCTTTATCACTATGTATTTAGCTCTGATGTCAAATATAATACAATTTTTTCATACTGTACTTTTTTTCATTCAACATGTTTCTAAAATTCATCCATGCTCTTGTACATAGCTATAGTTAATTCATTTTCATAACAGCATATTTTTACTGTTTGAATAAACCCACAATTTGTGCATATCCTTAATTTGTTTGGTTTATTTTTAGTTTTTTTGCTACAATAATTCTATTATGAATAATTGCATACATGTCTCCTGGTATACATATGCAAAAGTTCCTCTAGCATAAATTGGCACTGCAGTTTTTGGCTGCAAGTTCACTTTTCCAAAAATACAAAATTTTATTGCAAAGTAGTTATAATAATTCATATTCTCATTAGTGGAGAGGTAGATTCTTCTTCCACACTCTTGCCAACATTTAGTGTTGTCAGGTTTCTTAATTTTTGCTGTTCTAATGGATGAAAAATGGTATCTCATTGTGTTTTAGTTAGTGTTTCCCTGACTGTGAATGATGTTGAGCTCTTTTCATAAATTCATTTGCCAGTCTTCTTTCCTCCTCTCTAAAATACCTGTTCATATCTTTTCCCAGTTAGTTGCTTGTCTTAATGATTAACAGCACCTTTTTATATATTCTGAATACCAATCAGTATTTGGCTATGTATGTGGCAAATACCTTCTTCAAGTTTCTAGTTTGTGTTTGTGCTTTTCATTGGTGCTTACCTCTCTCAAGTTAACATTTACTTGTATTTAAAAATATCAATTATAATGTTTTTGACTTATGTGTTACTTAGAAGTCTTTTAAAATGGCTATATGAATTTTCAAAACTCACATAACTTATTTCTAATTATTCATTTCTAACTTGATTACATTATGGTTAAAATCTGAAATTTGTTGGTGCTTGCTTTATGGCTTCTGTGTGGACGATGTTTTTGTAAATGTTCCATGCATGCTTGGAACATTATATATTCTCCGATTGTTGGGCACAGCATTTTATTTACATCTTTTATATTATTTTATTAATTTATTTACTTTTATTTATTTATTTATTTATTTATTTTTGTTTTTTTTGTTTTTTTTGAGACGGGGTCTTGCTCTGTCGCCCGGACTGGGTGCTAGTGGCTGGATCTCTGACTCAACTGCAAGCTCCGCCTCCCAGGGTTCACGCCATTCTCCTGCCTCAGCCTCCGGAGGTAGCTGGACTGCAGCGCGCCCCGCCATCCTCGCTCGCTAGTTTTTTGCATTTTTAGTAGAGATGGGTAACGTGTTAGCAGGATGTCTCGATCTCCTGACCTCCGTGATCCGCCCGTCTCGGACCTCCCAACAGATTGCTGGGATAGGCTTGAGCCACCGCGCCCCAGCTCTTATTATTTTATTATTATTTTTTTGAGACAGGGTCTTACTCTGTCGCCAGGCTGGAGTGCAGTGGTGCGACCTCGGCTCACTGCAACCTCCGACTCCTGGTTCAAGCCTCCCTCAGGCTCCCGAGTAGCTGGGATTACAGTCGCCCGCCACCACGCCCAGCTTTTTTCCTGTATTTTTAGTAGAGACGGGGTTTCACCATGTTGGCCAGGATGATCTCGAACTCCTGACCTCGTGATCCACCCGCGTCGGCCTCCCAAAGTGCTGGGATTACAGGCGCGACTCACCGCGCCTGGCCCCTATTTACATCTTTAAAGTCAAGCATGTGGATTGTGATTTAAAATGTTACATATTTACCACTCTTTTGTAAGCTTGAGCCATCAACTATGGAGAGATATATACTGAAATGTTCCACTATAATGATGGATTTGTTACTTTTTATCTGTAATTTTATCACTTTATTGTTTTGTACTTTTTGAGTCCCTATTTGGTGCATATACATTTTGAATTTTCACATGTTTCTGTTGAGAAGAACCTTTACCATGGTGACACATTTTTTTTTGAAAAACGTGTGCTTCTTAAGGTCATTTTTTTCTGATTTAATATATTTAACACTGTTTTCATTGGTTCATTTTAATCTTACATTTTTTTCTCCTTTAACTTTCAACTTGATCAATTTTCATCCTTTTACTTTCAATCTTGCCATGTACTCATTTTTAAACTTTATTTTGTGACCAGCATATAGCTGGATGCTTTCTCACCCAAACTGATTATCTCTATTCCTTGGCTGGACAACTGAAATCATTTACATTTATTTTTATTAGTAATATGTTTACATTTGTGTTTTCTGCATTACTTTGTAGTTTTCTATATCATGACTTTTCTGTGTGTACAAATTTGAGTTTATTTGTTTATGTTCTTATTCTATGTTTCCTTCCACTTATTTGGATAATATTGAGAGGTGAAGCCAGTTGGACTTTTCACTCAGGTGGGGACTTGGAGAACTTTTCTGTCTTACACAAGGATTGTAAAATGCACTAACCAGCACTCTGTAGCTAGGATTGTAAAACGCACCAGTCAGCACTCTGTGGCTAGCTAGAGGTTTGTAAAATGGACCAATCAGTGCTCTGTAAAATGGACCAATCAGCACTCTGTAAAATGGAGCAATCAGCAGGATGTGAGTTGGGACAAATAAGGGAATAAAAGCTGGCCACCACAGCCAGCAGCAGCAACCTGCTTGGGTCCCCTTCCACATTGTGGAAGCTTTGTTCTTTTGCTCTTCACAATAAATCTTGCTGCTGCTCACTCTTTGGGTCCGTGCCACGTTTAAGAGCTGTAACACGCACTGCAAAGGTACATGGCTTCATTCTTGAAGTCAGCGAGACCAAGAACCCACCAGAAGGAACCAACTCCAGACAAAATATGACTGTCTGTTTTTGTAGTGGCTACACTTGAAATTTTACTATGTATTTGGACTACCACTACTATTTGGACTTACCGAAGTCCAAAGTTAGTCTTATCTAAATGTCTTTCCAAACCATACACAAACTTAAAACATTTGTTATTCTGAGAACCATTCTCCAAAATGTCTTTTATTTTTGTTCATTATTTTAGTTTTTAATCCAATGACATCAGACATTAGCATCATTATTATTGTATAGAATGTTTGCTTAAATTTACATACATGTTTTCCAGTTTTGTTTTTCTCATTTTCTTCTTCTGTATTGGGCAGCTTTCTTTTTTCTGAAATACATCTTTTAAAAGTTTCAATGGTGAAAGTCTGCTGAGTAGACTATATCAGTATTTGCTTATTTAAATATGTCCTTATTTCATCCTCATTCTTAAAGGATATTTTGCTGAATATCCTGTTTTAGGTTGATGGTTTTATACCTTAGCATTTGGATGGCATTCTTTCACTATCTTCCAGCTTTCACCACAGCTTTTGAGAATCTTGCTTCCCATTTAATTGTTTCTCTGTGAGTGATTTGCAGTTTTCCTCTACATGCCTTATAATCCTTTATTTCGTCATTGATACTCTGCTCTTTGACTATAATACGTCTAAGTATGGATTTGGCTTTATCTATGCTGTTTGATACGAGTTTTGCATCCTCTGTCTGAAGATTCTTGCATTTCATCAGTCATGGAATATCATCAACTATTACCTTTCTTAACATTCTTCTTCTTCTTCTTATTTTTTGAGACAGAGTTTCACTGTTGTTGCCCAGGCTGGAGTGCAATGGCGTGATCTTGCACTGCAACCTCGGCCTCCTGGGTTTAAGTGATTCTCCTGCCTCAGCCTCCCAAGTAGCTGGGATTACAAGTGCCCACCACCCTGCCTGGCTAATTTTTGTATTTTTAGTAGAGATGGGGTTTCACCATGTTGATCAGGCTGGTCTTAAACTCCTGACCTCAGGTGATCCACCTGTCTTGGTCTCCCAAAATGCTGGGATTACAGACATGAGAGATCGCGCCCAACATGCCATTGCCTTTTAAAATATTGCCTCTCTTCCATTCTTTCTCTTCTTTCCTTCTTAACTGATTCTTAGTCTTCTCACTAAGTCTTCTCCATGTTTTCTATTCTCTGCACTGCATTGTGAGTAACTTTTAAATATCTATTACCCCATTATCTAATTTTTTCTTCAGATGTATATGATTGACTGTCTCATACTTCAATAGAGGTTTAAATGTAAATGCTTATAATTTTTATTTTTGAAAGTTGGTTTGATTCTTATTTAAATCTTTCTGATAATTTTGTAAAGTCTTTTGTTGCTTGATAAACAAAAGTTGTTTTGAAAATTATATATTTTAAGAAATACATCATACCTATTTTATATTCTCAATCTTAGAATTATTCCAACAGTAAAATCATCAAGACACTAACTTTATGGATTTTTGTTTCCACTGAATTCGCTTATAGCTGCTTATTTTCTTGTGTGGTTGGTAATTTTGTTGTTGCTGTTGTGAGCTCCTATTTTGCTCAACTTAATCTCTGAGAATCATGTGAGACTAAACCGGCAATACTTTCTTTCAGAGAGAATTTGTGTTTGCTTCTTGGAGCTGGGAGCAGGGTGCTTCTAACCTGGGATCTCTCTAGCTGTGTTGGAGGATCCATACTAATGCATATTTCCCAGATTCAACTCCCTCAACCTGCGACAGTGACAAAATTTAGCCACCCACGTCCTGCACTGCTGTTGAAATTTACTCTAGGTTAACTCCAGATTTGGTGATATCGTTCACCTATCTGACTTCAGTTTCAGCTTGCTACTCCTTTTCTATTTCTTTTATCTCTTTAAATTGTTTTTTTCTTAATTCCCCACACTACATTAAAAAATTGTTGTTGTTGTTGTTGTTGTTGTTGTTGCAGTTTACCCAGGACCAGTGTGTCTCTAGTCCTATGTATTGCCAAAATCTGATATCCCAGACCTTTTCACTTACAGTAGTAAACATGGCTTGGGGCTTTCTTCTCACATACGCTGTTTCGAAAAGCTCCTACCATGCGCCAAGCTCTGTACTGGATGCTGTAGGGAATAATGTTTTGTTTCTGAGAGCTTGGAATCTGATGGGAAAATGGACCATGTGCACCAGTAATGATTCTATAAGGCAGCCTGAGGTGTATGTT
Source organism: Rhinopithecus bieti (assembly GCF_001698545.2). Taxonomy (NCBI): domain Eukaryota; kingdom Metazoa; phylum Chordata; class Mammalia; order Primates; family Cercopithecidae; genus Rhinopithecus; species Rhinopithecus bieti. The sequence goes on from NW_016808057.1 coordinate 2,378,741, forward strand.
GAAACAGCCACAACTACCAAGCATGGCAAAGGCTAAGGAGGGAGGATTTCGCTGTCCCCAGGGAAAGCTGAGATTGTAAGGCGCAAGCTTGTGCATTGAATATAAGCTTCCATTTCATAACAGTCCAAGGGTGTACTGCTGGGCAGAAGTTAAATCAAGTCTCTTTCATGTTAAGAGTGACTGAGGTGAAGGGCATAAACTTACTGCAGAAATCTGAAGAAACATTCAAAACAGCCCATGCTGTTCTCCTAGTCACAAACCTCCACTTGTACTAGGAAATTATTTAGAAGGTGCATGGCTGAGTAAAGTGGAACACATTTAGGCATTTCAAATATTTCCCAGGAAGAAACAGCCAATGCTTATACTGCTATTAAAGAGAACTTCTGAAGTGACTACTGTTTGTCTATTGGTGTTTTCTATTATAACCCTATTTTAAGAGGGTTATAACTTGACTGTAAAATTCCCTCTGGGTGAAAACTTGGCATACCAGAGTGCTCCCTTTGAATCATGCTTACTTTTTTTTTTTTTAACAGATTTTTTTTTTACAGTAGCCAAGGTCTTTGAAAGTCAAGAAAAAAAAAAAAAAAAAAAAAAAAAA
>NW_016808057.1:2381212-2438378 GCF_001698545.2 Rhinopithecus bieti
ATCTTAGAATTATTCCAACAGTAAAATCATCAAGACACTAACTTTATGGATTTTTGTTTCCACTGAATTCGCTTATAGCTGCTTATTTTCTTGTGTGGTTGGTAATTTTTGTTGTTGCTGTTGTGAGCTCCTATTTTGCTCAACTTAATCTCTGAGAATCATGTGAGACTAAACCGGCAATACTTTCTTTCAGAGAGAATTTGTGTTTGCTTCTTGGAGCTGGGAGCAGGGTGCTTCTAACCTGGGATCTCTCTAGCTGTGTTGGAGGATCCATACTAATGCATATTTCCCAGATTCAACTCCCTCAACCTGCGACAGTGACAAAATTTAGCCACCCACGTCCTGCACTGCTGTTGAAATTTACTCTAGGTTAACTCCAGATTTGGTGATATCGTTCACCTATCTGACTTCAGTTTCAGCTTGCTACTCCTTTTCTATTTCTTTTTATCTCTTTAAATTGTTTTTTTCTTAATTCCCCACACTACATTAAAAAATTGTTGTTGTTGTTGTTGTTGCAGTTTACCCAGGACCAGTGTGTCTCTAGTCCTATGTATTGCCAAAATCTGATATCCCAGACCTTTTTCACTTACAGTAGTAAACATGGCTTGGGGGCTTTCTTCTCACATACGCTGTTTCGAAAAGCTCCTACCATGCGCCAAGCTCTGTACTGGATGCTGTAGGGAATAATGTTTTTGTTTCTGAGAGCTTGGAATCTGATGGGAAAAATGGACCATGTGCACCAGTAATGATTCTATAAGGCAGCCTGAGGTGTATGTTGAAACAGCCACAACTACCAAGCATGGCAAAGGCTAAGGAGGGAGGATTTCGCTGTCCCCAGGGAAAGCTGAGATTGTAAGGCGCAAGCTTGTGCATTGAATATAAGCTTCCATTTCATAACAGTCCAAGGGTGTACTGCTGGGCAGAAGTTAAATCAAGTCTCTTTCATGTTAAGAGTGACTGAGGTGAAGGGCATAAACTTACTGCAGAAATCTGAAGAAACATTCAAAACAGCCCATGCTGTTCTCCTAGTCACAAACCTCCACTTGTACTAGGAAATTATTTAGAAGGTGCATGGCTGAGTAAAGTGGAACACATTTAGGCATTTCAAATATTTCCCAGGAAGAAACAGCCAATGCTTATACTGCTATTAAAGAGAACTTCTGAAGTGACTACTGTTTGTCTATTGGTGTTTTCTATTATAACCCTATTTTAAGAGGGTTATAACTTGACTGTAAAAATTCCCTCTGGGTGAAAACTTGGCATACCAGAGTGCTCCCTTTGAATCATGCTTACTTTTTTTTTTTTTAACAGATTTTTTTTTAACAGTAGCCAAGGTCTTTGAAAGTCAAGAAAAAAAAAAAAAAAAAAAAAAAAAAACAATGAAGCTCTTAGTATTGGAGGGAATTGATTCTTTCTATGAATGTTTGCATTCTGTACTGCATGGAAGATAAAAAATAAAACACGAATCAAACCTATTTGTCTTCTTAATGTACAAAACAAATATCCAATTTTAGATAAGGGTCTTCATGCAGTGTGCCCAAAATTTCAATAGCAAAGCTATATAATGTCTACTAAAGGAAAGAGTGTTTTTTATTTTTTTTTTAAGTAACAGATACAGTTGTAAGACACCAGCTGGCTAAAGTAGTATAACCCAATAGATGGAACTTACATAGAAGCAGACAGCGGTTTTGCTCTTTCTACTGAGTTAGATGAGTTCTACCAAGACAGTGAACAATATTGTAAAAACTCCAGTGATAATCAAAGAAATCAATATAGTTAACACTAGGCATTATGTGCTTTGCATTAAGGAACAGAAGGAGACAGTAAGGGATGGAGACGATATTCTACTCAATGGGCATCACATAAGGCATAAGGGACTTGAGATAGGAACCTGAAACTGTTGTGTTTTTTTGGTAGCCTCAGTTCCCACATGCTTCTTTTCTTGAAGTGCTGAGTGTAATTCCAGTGACTGAAGATATATAATCTGAGTATGAGTAGGTGCCACAATAGAGACAAAGCCATCTGGTCTACCACTGAAGGAAGTGCTGGCTTTACTCTATTTCGAGTGAGTTGGCATGTACATCTACAAAGTGGTGCCTTTCTAAGAATTGTTAAGGTTAAGTGTTCTTATATACAATTAAGTTTTAACTCATTTATCAGTTTTAGAATCTAACGCAGAGTAAGATGTGACTTTGTATTCTATGTTAACAGAAATCATAGTAGGAAACAATGTGTTCCTACCCTTTAAAGTTGTAGAGATGAGAAGGAAATTATAAAAATAGAAATAGAAATTAGTGGTTGCCAGGGGTCAAGGAGGGGCAGGTAGAGAGGGCAGTGGGCGTGGCAACAGAAAGTCAACATGAGGGATTTTTGTAGTACTGGAAATATTTTGTATCTTGCCTGCATCAATGTCAATATTTCGGTTGTGATACCATGCTATCATTTCTAAAGATACTACCACTTGGGGGAAAGGTGCACAGAATTCCTCTATATTATTTTTTACAGATTAATGTGAATCTATAATTATATCAAAACAAAAAGTTTAATTGAAAATAATATCAGGTTTACTTTAATAATACATGTAATAAGAAGTGAGACCAGTAACAACATGGATTCTAGTAGAACAGGATCAGTAAGTTACGGTCCACAGGCCAAGTCTGGCCCACTGCTTGTTTTTATAAATAACCTTTCATTGGAACACTGCTGTCTTCCTAAGTTATCTATTGTCTATGGATGCTGTTGTGCTACAATAGCAAAATCAAGTCATTGCATTGGAGACTGTATGATCAACAAAGCCTAAAACATTTACTATCTTACTCTTTACTAAAAAACACTAAAAAATATTTGCCAGTATAGAACATAAACTAGGCTGGGCCGAGTGACTCTTGCCTGTAATTCTAGCATTTTGGGAGGCTGAGGTGGGTGGATTGCTAGAGTTCAGAGGTTTGAGACCAGCCTGGACAAACTAGGGAGACCCCCGTCTCTATAAAAAATAAACAAATTAGCTGGGTATGGTGGTGTGTGCCTGTAGTCCCAGCTTCTTGGGAAGCTGAGGCAGGAGGATCACTTGAGTCCAAGAGGTTGAGGCTACAGTAGTCATTATCACACTACTGTATTCCAACCTGGGCAACAGGGCAAGACAGGGTAAGTACCTTGTCAGCTTTATTTATCACTCTTTCTTAGCACATTGCCTAGCACATTGTTGGTGCACAATAATCATTTGCTAAATTAAGGAAGCAGCATACTAAGGACATTTGAGGGTGCTAAGAAGAGGATGATTGAAAGAATTTAAAAACATCATCTTGGGATCATGACTGTACATTTTCTAAAGCCGGTGGCACTGAAAAACAATGCCTTCTGCCTTTTATAGACCAATAGAGGAAGAGGAGTGTAGGTCTCACATAAGCCCACAGGATCCACATGAGACCTATGAAATGAAAAGAATTTTTAAAGGCATGAACTAATTGTGTAGAGGGTCTAATGTAATTCAGGCATCTTACCTCCTTTTAGGTGTATAACATGTAGCAATAGTTCAATCTTTGAGATACGCTTATAGTTAAGTCACTAAAACCGATGAATTTGATCAGAAGATTTCTACCTGTTTTGGGGGAATGCTCCTGTTATCTCATTACGCAGGCATCTCACTTTGCTCAGGAGAAGAATTATTAAAAACAAGAGTGAAAAAAATCCAAACTTTTAAGTTGACTCTAGTTTTGAAATTTTGGTTATAACAATGAAGTTTTCAATTTAAATGGACTCTTTTACAAATACTCCGTATGGTGAAAATGTTCTTCGATAATATCAAGATTAAACTTCTAAATTGTTCGCTAAATTTTGACTTCCTCCAAGGCAGGAATAATATTATCATACTGTAGTCTCAAGAATAGTTTCTAGGAAATACAGTTGGCGCTGGGAAGATGAGAAGAGGGAATAATGAAAGCAGAGTCTGGAGCCAGACAAAACTGGATTTGAATCTCTGGGCCTGGAACAATTTAATTTTCCTTGCTGTGGCTCATCTGAAATGAAGCAAATGATTCCTGTTTCATAGGTTGTTCTGAGGATTGAATCAGGGTGGAGAGTGCTTGGGCCGTGGAAGATACCCATAGATGGTCATTTCCTTGAACTAAAGACAAACGACATAGGGATAAGAGAGAGGAGGATCTTCCAGGATCTGCAGTCAGCAGAAAGGAATACCTTGCCTGTGTGACACTATCTCCTAGCTGTTTCCCTGGGAAGGAGCAGGACTCTTCTTTGTGTTGTGCCTGCAGCATTGTTCTGCAGTTTATCTAAATGATTGGCCGGGCACGTTGGCTCAGGCCTGTAATCCCAGGACTTCGGGAGGCCGAGGCACGCAGATCATTTGAGGTCAGGAGTTGGAGACCAGCCAACATGGCAAAACCTCATCTTCACTAAAAATACAAAAATTAGCTAGGCATAGCGGTGTGTGCCTGTAATCCCAGCTACTCAGGAGGCTGAGGCAGGAGAATCGCTTGAACCTGGGAGGCGGAGGGTTGCAGTGAGCCGAGATCATGCCACTGCGCTCCAGCCTGGGCGATAGAGAAAGACTGTCTCAAAAAAAAAAAAAAAAAATAAAGAAAAAAAAAAAAATAAAAGATATTGGCCTCCCCTGATTATTTCTAAAGATTCATTTTGTTACATGGAACGAGTAACAATAGCAGGCCATTAAATCGAATCAACAAACAAACCCTCTTGTGTATGTTGGGATGTTGGGCTGAAGAGAAGTTTCCAATAAAACTCTCATTTGCAGGTGCTAGCTTAACAGGAATGACTGTCATGAGCTGACCATGCTGGAATCCATTCCTTTAGTTTCTTGAGGTACCCTCTGCCCTCCCTTTTTGGGGCTCTGTCTAAACCCACAGGAAAATTGCTTCCCAATTTGTTTGATTAAAATGTTTATTAAAAAAAAAACTATTTGTTACAAAAAGTCTTTCTTATGCCTGGTTTCCTTTCCTTTTATCGTGTTAAACACGAAACAATAAGAAACAGCATTCTCTGAGAGGCAGTGGTTTTGTACTTCCCAACACTGAGGGTTTGACCTTGAGTCAGTTCCATGGTAACTCTGTTTTGTTGCTGTTACAGACTGCCCGTCAACGACTGTGGCCGTTGACGAATTCAGCATGAAGCAAAATTATGATGAAGCACCTTTACTATGGATAGCAATTCATTATTATACTAAAACATCTTTAAGGAGAAAATGTGACAAGAAGAAAGGTAGACAGAAAGTACTGTGACTATCTGGGGATTATTACCTTACCTAAACTAGGGAGAAATAATAAAGGAGGCTTCAGACTGTGGACTGTGGACTGTGTCAGCTCTGGATAAATAGCAAGTGGAAGACCACAAGCTTACCCTGTGACAAAATACTTAGCAGCCACCAGGCAAAGCGAGTACAGGGCATACACCAGCTTTGCATTTTAAAGAAATGTTTTAAAATTATTAAATACAGCCGGTATTTTTTCCTGCATTTTCTTTTGTAGCTCTGTTAGTCATTTTTGTAATATCCAAGACCAAAAGCCACATTGCTAGAAAAATAATCCACCCCAGAACTCTTGTTTTCTCTTCCCCAAATGGCTGTTAGTTTCACTCTGAATTATTGTATTCGCTTTACGAATAAACGTTGAATATTATAGGAAGAAACAGAACTGAGGAATGGGGTGCTTCCAGCTGGTATGTTAATTGGACACTGTTTATTCAACAGCAGCATTAAGAATATAAAAACCTCATCACCAGTCTTCTCTGGAAAGAAAGCCTCTGCAAATAATAGCACTTATGTAAAACTTAAGGCCTGAATGTTTCTTGTTTATGAGTAACATAGTATTAGCATATTAAAATCATTACTAACCAGTGCTGGAAGATGTGTTCAGAAGCCTGTCAATGTGCTAATGGTAGTAGTCTTGGAAACTCCACATCTGCCACAGGATTAATTACTCACATAAAACATTATCATTTCCCACATATCCTATGAGAAGGAGCTGCTGCTGGAGTGATTAATGACTCTGAATGATATACAAAGGAATAAATAGGAAGGATCCCCAGCAGAGGGAGAGATCTGCTCTTAACTCATACAAGAACAAGTTGAAGGACCTCAGCGGTGTAACAATTTATTTCTTGAGGCCTTTAAGCAATTAAAAAGAAATATCTGGCACAAGCTCTAAGAAACTTATTGTTTAAATGGCCAATAGTGCCTTCCCCCAGAGGCCTTTAAACAGGAGAGGATGAGGGTGGAGAGAAAGTTAGGTCAGAGTGAAACTGGCTACTCGGGGTTGGTGAACTAGCTACTGCTTGTCGATGCCACGTTTTCTAGGTCCTTCTGTCAGTGTGTCTTAGTCACTGAAGCTCAGCTCAGAGGTGACTTCCAAGGTCTGCGCTGGCTTCTCTCCTTCTCACCACTATACCTTCTGTTAGATGTCAAGCTGAGGCGGATTCAGTTTTGAGAGGATGGAGGCAAAGAAAAGCAAAAACATTTGAAAGACAATTTATTGTTTACAATTAAAACTAGGGGATTATAGTTCAAAGGTGAGAACCCAGTCTGCAATTAAGGCCTGCGAGAAGACTTAAACAAGCTATTATATGACAATTACCACAAATGGGAAGAGGAGGTAATCTATTGATTGCATCCCTGAGCACCCCTCCATGTTGTCCATCATTCCAGCCAAGCACCTCTGTCAATCCCTATACACTACCTCCAGTTTACAATAAATTGACCAGCCTGATTGTTTGTTTGTTTGTTGGTTCTTCTGTGTTTCACAAAAGAGAGAAACAGACTTTCCAAACAAAACCAGTCTTTAAGTTTTGAAAATGTATCCAATTTCATTGCTTCTATCTTTCCTTTATTTTCCACAGGCCTTTTCTGTGGGGGGACAGACTCTCACAGTTGGGATTTGGGAAGTTAAAGCTGTAAGTGCTAAAGAAGTCAAGACAATTTTCAAAGCCTTTCTGCATCATTATAATTAGAGACAGAATTATAGTGAAGTTAGTGGTAATTCAAATTGATCAGCTAGATAGCAGATGATGAGTGGTTTGAAACTGGCAAATTTAATGCATATCTACTTGGTGAGTGGATGTGGGTTAGTTGGCCAAATTTGTAAGCCCACGAACCTATGGAAATGCTACTTACGCAGGTGACAAAGCTTAACACTGTAGGGTTTTCAGGGAAAATGACAGTGGCAGGACATCCTGTTCAGTTTTCTTACTCCCTGCTAAATGACTTTGATTAAGCAATTAAATGCCCTCTTTCTGCAGAAGATCTTGGGAGAACCCACTAAAACCTCAAGTTGTGTTCTTAAAGTGTCTCCATTTTTATCTAGTTGAGTGTTATTTTTTCATTAGGTGGATCCATTGTAGCTCACAGGCACTCTGATTTTCCAAGGACTTACATAAGCTTTGGCAGAATCATCTTGGCCTGAAGGATTGAGGTAATGAGGGAGTGGTGGTGGAAGTGGGAAGAAGAGGGGGGAGAGAGATAGAGATAGAGAGAGAGAGAAACCCCAATGAGAGTCTTCTTAGAGGATCATCTGTTTTCCATCACAAAAGTATTCCTTGTTCCAGATCATTCTTTTGAAGTAAAAGAAGATAAGAAGGCAACCAAAATCACAGCTGATTTTCTGTTATGCCATTATTTTGTTTTCAAGTCTCTTTTTTTTTTTTTTTTTTTGAGCAGGGAGAAAAAAACAAGTCTCATGAAGAAATAAATAGGAGTCGATACAAGTATAGTTGGGAAATTATACATTCAACCTGAAGGATGAAGGTTTGGACTTTTGTTACTGGGTTTCCAAGAGCTGTGGTTGGAGCTTCAGCAGGGGCTTGCCAGGGATTGGAGAAAATGTCCCTTGAACCCTATTACCGATGCATTGTTACATCACTGACCTCTCAAGGTAGTGGTGCTGCTACTCATGACGTTGACATGTAGTCTTATTATACGTTCTTTGATACAATAGATCTTGATCTTGAGCGATTTAAATTGTTCCTTTTTGGCTTTAAGATTTAGGAAGCAATAGATCTAGTTACTTATTGTAATTTCCCAAACCTTGAAGAAAAACATTTTTAAAAAAACTAGCAGAAACTGTGATTTCCTTTTCACTTTCTTGTTTGTAATTCCAGTTATAGGGCTTATTATAATAAGTAAAAATCCTCTGAAGTTGACATCTTCTATCACACGATATTATTGCTTCAGATTCCATGTATGTATTTTCACCAGAAGTGCTAAACCTTTGAGAGAAGCAGGTCTGACGATTGAGTGTCTGGCTGGAAATCATTTACTATCGATGGTCACTCAGCTCAAGATTGTATCGCTGAAATGACTTAGGAAGAAAAATCAATAATACTCACAGACTGTGCAGTCCTCTTAGAGGATCATCTGTTTTACCTCACAAAAGTATTCCTTGTTCCAGATCATTCTTTTGAAATAAAAGAAGATAAAAAGGCAACCTAAATCACAGCTTATTTTCTGTTATGCCATTATTTTGTTTTCAAATTCTCTTTTTTTGAAGGGGAGGAAAAAAACAAGTCTCAGGAAGAAATAAATAGGAGTCAATACAAGTAAGATGGAAGGCTAGCGTGGGTGTGCTTGTATTATAATTTCAATTGCTCATGTTTTCAACTGAGAGAAAACCTGCCTAGTGTATAATTAATAATATCTCAATTTCAAATTGTTGGATGAAAGGTGAATAGTTTTATCTCCATAAAATGACTTTTGTGAGTGGAGGATTGATTTTACACACACACATGCATACACACTAACACAAACATACACAGGGCACACATGGGCCACCATCACTTCCATTCTCAGTTAGACATTACACTTTCATTGTTCCTCTAAATTGAATTCTTTTGTTTTACCCCAGCCTGGATCCAGACCACATTTTGGAACAGCATTCTGGTGAAATGCAGTGGGACGGGACCTGCCTAATCTGGGAGAGGAATGACATAAGTTATTGAGATATAAAATTGAAATCCTCCTGGAGTACATGCACACCAAAAGCTAAGTGAAGGAGTGAGATGGACTGGATTTTCCTTAGTTGCTCAGAAGGAAAAGCACAAATGGCCTACTATCGCAATTGGCCTGGAGCTCTCCTTGGTGCTGAGATAGCACCCGAGGGAGTTTCTCACATGGTGCTGACCTATGCGTGCCTCATGGGTTACACTGGATCAGTCATTTTTATAGGGGGTTGTGTACCACAGAGGCATAGGAGGTGGTTTGACAAGGAACAAGGACAAGAAACAGCATGAAAAGAGTTTGAATTTATGATGAGAACATTATTCCTTTACTAAAATCCTCATCTTCACCTCCTCACCATCAGTGTTCATGTGACTGTTAGAACCCAGATGATCTCATCTCCTTTCACCTCCCTCATCCTTGTCTTTTTTTTTTATTTTAATGAGATAAAAGCTCTGGGGATGGTTATTCCTTTATCTGGATTTTACCTGCATTTCTGGTTGCTAGCTTTGGAGAATTTCTGCTCTGGTTTTGCTTTGAGAGACCTAATGCATATCTTAATAGAAAGTGCAAAGAGATGAATCCATTCTGCTCTTTTGGTCTATTTTTAACACCATGGCTGATTTACTGGCTTTAAGAGCTATGATATTTTTCAATGTGTTAAGCTATCTGAGGAAGCTGAGGGTGTAGATAAAAAGGCTAAAAAAATTTCTGTGGGCCAGGCACGGTGGCTCACGCCTGTAATCCCAGCACTTTGGGAGGCCGAGGCGGGTGGATCATGAGGTCAGTAGATCGAGACCATCCTAGCTAACACGATGAAATTAGCCAGGTGTGGTAGTGGGTGCCTGTAGTCCCAGCTACTTGGGAGGCTGAGGCAGGAGAATGGTGTGAACCCAGGAGGCGGAGCTTGCAGTGGCCGAGATTGGGCCACTGCACTCCAGCCTGGGTGACAGAGCAAGACTCTGTCTCAGAAAAAAAAAAAAAAAAAAAAAAAAAAAAATTTTCTTTCTGTTTAAAAAAAAGGATATAGTTTTGGTTTTGATGAAACTGGTCTCTGTTAGAAGCACATCATGCCTTCAAGAGCTTATTTCATTAAGGAGGAGGAAGCAGGAGTTTCAGGTTAAGATTGCAAATGATAAACTATGGCGTCGGGTGCTAATGCCAATAGAAAGTTAACTGTGACTGTATATTTGTGAGAGTTGTTACTGTTTTTCTTAGGGCTTTAGTGACAAAGTTCCATAGATGTATCCCAACACTACCCCCAAAGCCTTATTATGTATAGCATGCAATTGTACAGAATCTATGGCTTTTGGGTGTGTGTTCTTGGAGTTATCACAGAAATGGTTGTAAAACATCTTGAATAGCTCAAGTTCATATCCTTGGGCACGAATGTAACCAGTCTTTTGCCAATACAGAAAAGGCAACTGAAGAGAGCATTGCATAGACATGAGGCACTTTACAAAGTCCAAGGGCCTCCAGTATTCAGCACATGCCACAAATGCACATGGGCCTAGACACTAGTGATTTTGGCTCGTGGATCAGCTGTAGCCTTTGTATTCTCCTTCCTACCCTGTGGGAGAGAGATACTGCCGGCTAGGCTCAAGGATTTAAAAACCTTCTAGTCCAGGTGAGTTAGCCCTTGTTCCTTAATGCAATTTTTTTTTTTTTTTTTTTGTGACAGAGTCTTGCTCTGCTGCTCAGGCTGGAATGCAACATTGCCATCATTGCTCACTGCAGCCCAAACTTCCTGGGCTCACGCAATCCTCCCACCTCGTCTTCTTAAGTAGTTGGGACTACAAATGTGCACACTACCATGCACAGCTTTTTTTTTTTTTTTCTGTGGAGACAGGGACTCACTATGTTGCTTAGGCTGATCTTGAACTCCTGGGTTCAAGCTATCTTCCTGCCTTGGCTTCCTAAATGCATTCTTGGTTGCATTTGAGAACCAAGTCATCTGCTTTTCAGGTATTGTGCCTTCTGCATGGCCAATGCTGCCACATCTCTATCTGGACACATCAGAAAAAAAAAAGGCATTGGAATTTTGGCAAACTTGACAAGTGTTATGTATGCCCCTCATTTTATATGTGTACTGTATACTTTGAGTTCTACAGTAAAACCTGTTTTTTTATTCCAGATGAGTTGTGTGACATCAGCTGGATTACTTCACCGCTGGTTTTTGGGTCCTAGAAACTGAAATGCAGACAGCATTTTAATCCTAACATCCTTTCCTAGCCTGGCATGTAAAGCACCTGACAGTTACTCTGTTTCTTTCTGTGAAGTCTCGGCATAGTCACCACACCACAGTCCTCCTTCTGGGTTTGGCTTCACTGGACTTGACCAGTAACTGGTGTTCTCTCCAATGGCAGCTGACTCATAGGCTGACCTGTGACCTAAAAAGAGTGTGGCCCGAGAGTTCAGTTCAGCTCTTCATGAGCTAACCGGCCAACCCTGCCACTTTGTCACTTGAGTGGCTTTGAACTTCAGACTCTTGGCATTAGTTGGTTACGGCAGGGGGAGACCAATGAGAGACTCAGCTACAAGGAGAGAAGCTGCATCACCCACTCTTGTGCAGCACCTGAGAGGGCAACAGCAGAAGTTAGCTGCTGAGGGGACAAGATGGTTTCGTGGCTTCTCTTGGTGGCATTGTGTCTTGAATGATATTCTGGCCTCTGTGAGGTTTGGCTGGGCTTAATTAGGATGGTTTGCTGACTTCCTGGCTTTCCTGTGAGTTCTTATTTAATAGTGTGTTTTACCATTTCCTGGTTCAGGGGCCGAGGGTGAGAAGGAAGTGGGGTTTGAGGAAGCTTAAGCCCAGTTACAACCGCGTACAGGTGCAGGGACGTTTCTTTCCATCCTACTCGTTCCCCACGGGGTATCCAATTCCCTGTCCTTCTTTGAGACTTATTGAAACTGGGTAGGTTGTTGAGACTGACAACATCTGGGGCCAGATTGGCATTGTACTCCCAGAGGTTCACTGAGGATGTACTGCCTGCTGTCACAGGAAATTTTTGTGGGGTGCAATATGGGAAGGAGAGACAGCACAGTTCTTTAGAGAAGCGGGGTGCGTTGCTTGCAGGTAAGGACTAGACAGTCTGCAGCGGTGAGCAGTTCCCAGAAGCTGCTTGCTGCTGGCAATACAGGGGATATTGAAGGAGGAGAGGCCAGGCAACCCAGGGACCTGATGTCACTACTGCCTCATGATCGTTCCAAGCCCCTTCTCATTGCAAACCTGTACATGTTCCTTTCCTTTGGTTCCTTCCCTCAGCACCCTTCTTTCCCCACCCTTGGGAAGCCAAGGTGATCTTGATGTATATGCAGGGGAAGGGGCAGTAGTTCTTATTCCTTTTGCTTTTTCATGTATTTGATTTCTGGCTCTTCTCAGGATACTAGAACCTTGAAACCCTACCCAGTCAGACTTTATTTTTTTTTTTTTTACTTTTTACTGCAGTAACCCTCCCTTGAGGCAGTGAATGCCATGAGCCTTGCTATTTGAATGAGGGAAAGAGAGTCCAGGGAGTGAGGTTGGTAGGGGAGCCTCTACCATAATGAAGAGAGGATGAAAAGAACTCTGGTTAATAAACATGTACAACAAATCCCATGACCTTTTACAAGTAACCTGAGCACATCTCTTTTGTGCATCTTGAAAGAGCCTAACATGTATCTTTGAGTCTCTATAGAGCAAAATATTTCCAAACCTCAGTGAGTGGGCCATCTCTTTCAGATGATAGGATAAGTTATAGTACATCTGAGTTACTTGGAAGGCCTTTGAAGTTTAAAACACACCTGTAAAACTGAAATGGAGGAGAATAAATGAAGACCATTAAACTCTTAAGATATTGATCAAATAATATCTTGAATACCAGGCTTCCATTTAGGATGGATCCCAATATAACAATTTATTCAAGTGGCCAAGTCAAAGAAATAACTTAGGAATGAGCAAAATCAACAGGATAGAGTCTCTGATTTGGAGCGTGAAAGCAACTGCAAGTTGTGTTAAAATACCCACCAGGCTTTCTCTTGAATACACTCAATTACAGGTGAAGCTCCTAATGAAGATGAACAGTTGCAATCAAATGGAGCTATCTAGTGAAGACCACAAGGCCAGAGGCTGTGTTTACCAAAGAGGCTTTTAAAAATAACAAAAATACATAATGGTGAAATCTTCCAGTTTTTGTGAAGTGCAATTATGATCATCTGGTGGCAAATGTATTGCTCCTTTTGTAGATAGTTACCATCAAATACACATCTCTTCTGTTTTGCAATTTGAGTCAATTAAATGTTTTATACAAAGAATGCACAATCAGTTGCTGCACAGCCCTGTAAAGTGCCTAAGTTTGCACAGCGAAAGTTTACAGCACACCACCTTTCCCAGGAAGGCAGAATTATTTAAGAGGGTTATGCTAAGGACAGAAGGGACAAGAATAAAAGGTCATTTGTGTTCCATGGTTACTTGCCAGGTAAATATGCAAATAGGAGATGCTACTAAAATTAAATGCATCTGAATGTAATCAGCCATCATAATTATATCTTGCACCAAACTTCTCTAAAAACTATGAAGATACAGGTCGGTTGTTCACAGAAAGCTTCCCAGAGGAACTGACTTGTAAGGTAAGTACAAATGAGTAGGAGGAAGAGTGTTCTACAAGGTAAGGGTAAAGTATTCAGCAAGGTAAGGGAAAAAGTGTGGCTCATTCAAAGAGCTGAATATTTAATATGGCTAAATCATGGAGTGTATTATGTGTTTGCATGTGTGTTTGTACGGGTGAGGTGGACTGCTGTGTGGAGGGATGAAATATAAATACAACGAGATGTGATCAGAAACACTAGCAAAAGCTGGACCATGAAGAGCCTTGCTGGCAAGAGTCGGGAGTTTAGACTATCCTAATGACAACCAGTGAAAAGGAATTGATGGATTTTAATCTGGAAGAGGGTGACATAATTCTGTTTACATTTTGAGAGTATACCTCTCTGGACCTGTGCAGAATGGACTGGAGATGATGGTGGCCCAAGCTAGAGTTGAAACAAGGATGACGTTTAGAAGGCAGATTCAATAGGATTTTGTGATAGATTGAATAGGAGGTGCCAGTTGTAGAGACAAAGTAGGGTTTGAGTTTCCTGGATTAGGCAATAGGGGTGTTGGTTGTGGCATTAATTAAGTTGTAAGGAACAGTAGGAGGGAGAGTTGAGGGACGTGATTGGTTATAATCCTAGGCTTTAGTCCATTCATCTGAAGGGAGCCTCTCACCTAGATGTGGAGGATGGTGTGGGTCTAAGAGACCCTAAAGAGAGGTCCTTAAATGTCTTTTTTTTTTTCTTCTAACAAATCGCCTTCATATGGTGGATCATGAGAGCTGAGGAAATCTTCCTTTTTATGCTCAGTAATTAAGTTCCCAGCATAAAACCCCAGCGAAAACAACCAATGGACCATCCTGTTGCTTCCAATATGGTAGCCCAGGCCACTCCCCTGAGGACAGCCCCAGTGATTGCCCTCCAGTTCTAAGTGTGACAAAACTACCCACACTGTGGCTATACAGGCTCTTTCAGATCAAAGCCATGGAGAACCCAGTTTACTGGCTGAACTTGCCATGTTGGCAAAGCTGGTTCCACTTTTCTCTTCCCTATGGAGAAGATGGACTAAATTGAACAAATTGTCTCATTTTATTTTTTTATCTGACTTTGAAAGAGCAATAACTTCAGGGCTGGCACTCCACAAGTGCACCCTACTGAACCCAGACTGATTCAACCCCCCTCCCTCAGCCCCTTTGTCTCTCTTTCCCAGTGTCCTGACTCTCTCAAAGGGCAGAAATGTTGATGTCGCTTGTCTTCTAGTTGGTCCTGGGATATATTGATTCCTACTCAGTCCTGTCTCTGCATAACTGGCAGCAGAGCAGATCTGCTCAGTGATTATTGATGTGAGCTAATGCCTCGGAGAGGTGTAATGCGGGAAGGCAGGTGTAGTGGGGAAGGAAGCTGTGCCATACGCAGCTGTCAGGAGCAGTCTCAAGCAGGCTGATGCTAAGAGGGCTTGGAAGTGAAGTGAGAGGAGCAAGGGGCTGCTCAGGGAAGAGCAGGAGTGATGGGTAGCCAGGACCTTTGTAGGTCTCAGTGACGCACTGATTGCCTTAAATGACACGTGGCATAGGGAGGAGTCAGATTTTGCTAGAAACTATTGCCTGAGTGGTGTCAGTTGATTCTTTCCTGTGGCTTTAAGCCTGAGCACAGGACTTAGAAAAGGAAAGAAGGGGGAAACTTCTGTTATTAGAGAATAGGCAGCCCTCTTCAAGAAGGGTAGATTCAATTTGGATTGTTTCAGAGTTGGTGAAAACATGGCTATTGCTACTCCACACAGAAACTCTCTTCTACGTAGGAGCTTGGAGAGCTATGGGGTGATGGGGAAAATGACAAATAGTTATCCATGGTATGAGTGTCTGACTCCAACCCTGCTCTGCTACATGTTACATTTACTTCTCACTTTTCTCTGTGGTCATTAATATCCCTTGAGTCACTTAGAGAGTTTCTTGAAATTATATTCCATTCTTCTTTTAGACAAAATTTTCACATAATTTGTTTTGTATTCTTATTAGCTAAGCATAAAATTCACACTTATTTGTATTCCCCCCAGCTTGTCAATTAAATGCTTTCCATTGTCCAATTTGTACCCAATAAAAATATAGAAACATCCACAGAGTAGCCACCTTCGAAATTGTTCTACTAATAGCTTTCTTAGTAACCTTTTAAAACCAAATCCCTTTCATCTTCTGAAACCTGGCATACTTAAATTTTAAATGTCTCTTGTCCTATAGCCTTTGGGAAAAAAATAAGTCTGATCCAGACAAACATGTCCAGTATATGTGGTATTATATTAGGAATAATGCATTTATTAAAACAGAGATGGGATTTTAAATGAAATATGTACTTGTCCAGTAACATACATTTTCATAGTTCATAAGACAGGAATCCCCAGAAGGTTTTGGG
Source organism: Rhinopithecus bieti (assembly GCF_001698545.2). Lineage (NCBI taxonomy): Eukaryota > Metazoa > Chordata > Mammalia > Primates > Cercopithecidae > Rhinopithecus > Rhinopithecus bieti. The sequence continues at coordinate 2,397,144 of NW_016808057.1, forward strand.
ATGAGAAAGAAACTTTTGACTTTCGTGAAAGGATAGCAGTGGGGAAGGGTAGCCAGTGACGAAGTGATGACGAAGTCCAACTATGTAGATCAAATTTTGTACAGTTGCTTCCTGCCTGCTGGAAATCCTGGTAAATCTCAGAGAAGCCACATGGAAGTAGCCATTGGCTAGAACTTTTACCAAAACATGCTTCTTGACTTACAACTTCAAGTGCCAGTGCTAATTTATGTGGTTGCTCTAAAGGAACCTTGCTTGGAATGCTTCTTTAGGAAGGGATAGTATTGTATCTGATAAGAAGATATCTGTTTGTTAAATTAATTTCTCTTTAATAATCTGGAGAAGTGGTGACCCTAGGATGGGCTAACTGACCAAATTGTTTATTTAAGGGAGACACAGATTTAGATGATCTTGACAGATTGAAGGTAAGGAAAAAATACAACCTGAAAATAGAACTTTTGTTCTGTTTTATAATTTACAATACAATGTTACAAATTCCACACTTAACATAAAAAGAAGAATAGTGGTTGAGCTAATTCTGCATTTTTTTTTCTTTTCTTTTCTTTTCTTTTTTTTTTTTTTTTAAGACTGAGTTTCACACTATTGCCCAGGGTGGAGTGCACTGGCCCAATTTCGTCTCACTGCAATAATACTACATTTTTTGTGGATGTCAGAGGCTCTAGGGTAAGATATTAGTGTGGCCAGTAAAGACCTCTCCTGCCTCAATTTCTGCTTCCTATTTCTTGGTTTTCAGGCCTTTGGACAACCTCTTCTTGCATCAGGAATACTTCTCTCCTCGTCCATCTGGTAAACCATCACTCATGTATAAAGTTCTGTTTATTCTTCACCTCCATAGTGGAATGGTTCCTGGCCAGGTCCCTCTCTGCAGAAGTTGGCTGCCATCCTTAACTACCCTGCACAGAGTCTGGAAATCAGTAGGGGTTAAATAAGGGTTTGTTGGGTTAAAAAATATTTACTGTGTAACTATTAGGTAAAGGGTAGTGAGGGAACCATGTAAAATATAAGGCAAGATTTCAGTTCATTTTGAGCTCATATCTAGTTATAGTGGCAAGACAGAAGCATCTAAAAATGCAAGTGAACAATGCAAGGCAACAAATGATGAAAGGCAAGAGGGATGACTCCAGGGCCACAAATAATAATGTGATAGAGATCAGCATTCCTTCTAGACTGGCACAGCAAACAAATCCTTGAAGCAATTTCCCTGGAGAGAAGTCATCTGTCTCCTTCTTTTGAATTATAAAATTATGTATCTTTCATGACATTCATCATATTCTACATTGTTGTATAGATATTTGTGTCATGTGATATCTTTTCTTCTTTGATAAAGTAGACTTTATTCATTTAGAAAATGTCATACAGTGCAGGGCTTAGCATTATGTTAAGGATATAGTAGGTGCTTAAACAAGCTCTGTTGCATGAATGAAAACCTTGCTCTGGACAGTGAGTGCTACATGAATTCAAGGCAGAAAAGTCCATGACCTGCTCTTTTGATCATAGAATGCTTAGAAAAAGAGAAGCAATTAAGTTGTATTTTGAAGTGAAGAGTAGATTTATATAAATAGATTCAGGGAGGGCATTCTGTAAAGGGAGAATGGTATGAGCAAATACTTGAAAGAAGGGTAGCAAAGACAGGGGAAAGTAGGTAGAAACAAAGAAAACTCAAAAGAGAAGAGCAAGGAGTTCCTTTGCACAATGCAGTGGTTAAAAATACACAAGCATGACGGCAAAGTAATAAAATAACATGATTAGAGTTATTTTCTGGGCACCATTGTTTTAGAGAGGAACCATCTCACACTTAAATAACACTCACTTCCTGATCATAAGGCATTTGCTGCCATGGATTCTGAGCACGAGATCATTTCCCAACAACTCTTTTTTTGTCTGCTTGGTTATGAAGAATGCTTTGGTGGGGACAGGAAGTTTGAGCTGCCCTATGAATGTGTGAGGTTCATTTTTGGAAAAATGAACAGTGTTCTTAGAAATCTGACATATGGCACATGAGGGCAAGCTTGGAAGCTGGACAGTACAAATGTACCCATCCTGGCATTTTATCTTGCCACGTGCAACCTATGGGAAAAGGTGGGGCTTGATGACATAGAATCAATATACCTTTTCCATGTTTATGGGGATTGCATCCCCTTGTCTGGCTTCCCAAGTAAGTTTAGTTCCTGCTGATACCACAATGGCAGCCATCTTTGCCCATCTTCACCACTGAGGTGTGGTAGATCAAGAAGGATATAAAGGAGAAGAAAGTGGAGGAGGCAGAGGAGAGAAAGGAGAAATAGACAAATAAATGTGGAAAAGGTCTGGTGTAAAGAATTAAAGGGTCCTGGAGAGTTTTCGAGCTAATCTGGCAGCAGTAATGGCCTGGCTTCTGAGGTTAATTGAAAGTTGATGGAGTTGCTGAACTAGAAAATTTCCAGAATTATGAATGTTTTTTCTTATATGGGTAGATCCATGGCAGCATGGAATTTATATCTTTTTTCTGTGTAAAGCAATTGCTATCTCAGCAAAAAGACTCATTTATTAAAATCTTGCTATGGTGAATTGTTTGACCAACTATTGGTTTCTGCTCTGGTGTTTTTTATAAAGAACAAAAGGGACTCAGTGCTCCACATTCTTTGATTATCTTAACATAAACGTAGTGCGACATGGTCGAGTTCAACACCATGACTGTATTAGACACGGGCAGGCAAATTCACTGGCCATAAAATAGTAGTGGGGGTTTCTCTGTAGGTAAAAACAGTTGTAATTGTATCCATCACAGAGGGCAGAAAGTGATTGTACACATGGGTCAGGAGAGCAATCTGCCAGCCCAAACCTCATGGCATCATTGGGCGGCGCATTCATTTTAAGCCCGCTTCCCCTCCTTTGAAGCCGGAAGTTATTGGCTACTGCCGGAGGCCTGTTATGACCATGTGAGGATCAAAAGCCCGACCAGGGGTGGGAAATCCTTTGTTCCTGGCTCTCTCATAATAGTTTTTTCCTTTTCTTTGACTGAGAGAAGCAAGTCAAATAGGATTATCCTAATGGAACAGAAGTGTTTTATATAAAAAGTTCAAAAAAGAAATCCAAACAAATGCCAATGTCTTTCATTTACTGAATACTGTTTTATTACAGAGCCGAAATGGAAAATATGGTGGTGACCAGAGGGCCATTTTCTGAGGCTCTAAAGAAGCGATCCTTTCTCAGATTATGACTGATTAACAAGCAAATGTAATGGTCCTTTTAACCACAGTAAATAGGTAAAACAAATGTTTTCCCCAAACTCAAAGTCTTTAAAAGTACAGACTTCCAAGACTGGCCTCTTCTCAAATTACTTTACTACAACTCCAACTCATTTCAGTTGTTGAAAAACTGCAAACCATATGCCCTAAAATGAAAATATACACTTAAGTGATACCTTCAGGGTATAATAAAGTACAATATAGGTGCAAAAAGCACCATGCAGTGGTTAAAAATATACAAGCACAACGGCAAAGTAATAAAATAACATGATTGTAGTTATTTTCTGGGCACCATTGTTTTAGAGAGGAACCATCTCACACTTAAATAACACTCACTTCCTGATCATAAGGCATTTGCTGACATGGATTCTGAGCACGAGATCATTTCCCAACATTTCTCTTTTGTCTGCTTGGTTATGAAGAATGCTTTGGTGGGGACAGGAAGTTCCTATGAATGTGTGAGGTTCATTTTTGGAAAATGAACAATGTTCTTAGAAATCTGACATATGGCACACGAGGGCAAGCTTGGAAGCTGGGCAGAACAAATGTCCCCATCCTGGCATTTTATCTTGCCATGTACAACCTATCTTGACTGTTTCAAAGCAAAGGAGAGACTCAGGAGTGCTAGGGTATGGGTAGGCTTTCTTCAGCAAGGGGCTTGGCAACGTGCTTTGGTGAAAATCCTGGAGAGAGTTTGGCTATCTCTTGAGCTGCCTCCAGAGAGCAAGTTTACAAAGAAGGCAGAGGAATAATTAAAGCAATCTACTATTTATTTATTTATTTGAGATGGAGTCCAGCTTTGTCACCCAGGCTGGAGTGCAGTGGTGCGATCTAAACTCACTGCAACTTCCGCCCCTCGGGTTCAAGTGATTCTCCTGCCTCAGCCTCCCGAGTAGCTGGGATCACAGACACACACCACCATGCTTGGCTAATTTTTTTTGTATTTTAGTAGAGATAGGGTTTTGCCATGTTGACCAGGCTGGTCTCAACCTCCTGACCTCAGGTAATCTGCCTCCCGAAGTGCTAGGATTCCAGGTGTAAGCCACCATACCTGGCCTAATTTACTCTTTTAATTAAAATTTATCTGGGTAGCTGGCTGCCAGTTTCTATTTTTTCAGAAATTTAGGTAGAAAGTGAGGAATAGGTGGATTGCTAGATGGATATATAGAGTAAGATAAATCCCACCATTTTTTTTTTCCAACCTCCATGCTATTTTAGTATTGGTAACACCAGGGTAAAATGATGAGCTACAACAGCCTGGAAATGGGAAAGGTATGCAGGCGTTTGGGCATGGGCAGTGGTACCCTACTTTGGCCTTGATGCTGCGGTTTATGGATGAATTTTGTAATTAATGTATAATACATAATGTGTAGGATATATAGTATATTGTGAAAGAGAGTGGTAGGGAGAGAACAGGAAACAGTGCCAGGTCATGAGGGAAACTGTGTGTGTTTGAAGTGGCCTCTCCTTGGGGCAGGTGGTGAAGCAAGACCAGAACGAATGGGAGGCTGGAGGGGCAGGGTGAGCTCAGGCTTCCCTGTAGAAAAGGCAGCTCAGTCTGGGAGAGAAATCTTAAGGCAGAGGATGAACTCAAGGGCCTACAGGACCCAGTGCTAATGCAGTAAGTACCAGAGGCCTGGAGATAAACTGGATGTGAATTGCAGAATACATGAAGGCCAAGGTGGGCAGCCCTGCTACTCGTAGCTCTGGACTCATGCTACTACGCCAGAAACCAGGCTAATGTTGCCAAAGAGAAGCTGGGAGTTCCGATTTTTTAGTATACAAATCTCCTTGTTTTAAAAAAATGGCAATTGGTTAGATTTTTTCTTAAACATTGCAAAAGCCAATTCAAGCTGTAGTGTTAAGTTTTGCTTCTGATTGCCAGTAAGACCTCTGTTTTGGTATCTTAGTCCCAGGATGGTCACAGTCAGGTGATATGGGAGCAAGGCAGGAAAAACATCCCAGGTAGAAGTTTCAGAAGGGGAAAAGACACAGGGGTAGAAAATAGCCTTGGGTAGGACTGGGGCACAAAGCCAGGAGGAGAGCCAACGATGATGGAGACAGCCAGTGGAGGGGAGCTAGATCGAAGGAGGATGGGCCCAAGTCACAGTAACCATGGGATCAAGATTTACAAGGGGGGTGGGCACGGTGGCTCACACTTGCAATCCCAGCACGTTGGGAGGCTGAGATGGGTGGATCACCTGAGGTCAGGAGTTCAAGACCAGCCTGGCCAACATAGTGAAAACCCGTTTCTACTAAAAATACAAAAAATTAAAATTAAATGGGTGTGGTAGTATGAACCTGTAATCCCAGCTACTTGGGAGGCTGAGGCAGGAGAATCACTTGAATCCAGGAGGTGGAGGTTGCAGTGAGCTGACCACCATTGCACTCCAATCTGGGCAACAGAGTGACACTCCATCTCCAAAAAAAACATTTACAAGGGCTTGGGATTTATCTTGTAACCATTATTGCATATATTGGGTGTTGTTAGTTAAATTGCATTCCCCCAAAATATACGCTCAAATTCTAATCCCTGGTACTTGTCAATGTGACCTTATTTGGAAACAGGGTCTTTGCAGATGTAATTAAAGATCTCAAGATATCATTTTGGATTAAATGGGTGGATTAATTGGATCCTAAATCCAATGACTAGTGTTTTTATAAGGGAGATTTGAGACATACAGACCCTGAGGAGAAACACAGTGGAGAAGGCCATGTGAAGATGTAGGCAGAGAGTGAAGGGATGTGTCTACAAGCCATGGACACCAAGGATTGCCACAGCTAGCAGCTGCTAGGAGAGAGGCATGCAATGGACTCTCCTTCAGAGCCTCCAGAAGGAGCCAGCCCTGACCACACTTTGATTTGGGACTTCTGGCCTCCAGAAAGCTGAGAGAATTAACTTGGCGTTGCTTGAAACCATAAAGTTTGTGGTAATTTGTTACAGCAGCTCTTGGAAATTAATACCCTGGGCTTCTATGTAAGTTTCATTAGGAAACCACAGGGGTAGATGAAGGAGAACTCCTGCAAGGTTGAAGAGTGGGGAGTGACCTGGTCAGATTTGAGGGAGGGGAGGATCCTTCTGGCAGCCACTCAGGAGGGAAGAAGGCACAGGCCGGAAGAGCCTCTTAGAATCCCTTCCGGCTCCACATGAGACATGATGAGGACCCTGACCTGTGGGACTAAAGATGGAACTGAAGGGACAACTTAGAGGAACACTACCTTGAGGAGGAAGAATTGGCAGGATTTGGCAATTGCTGTGGGAGGGGTGGCACTGAAGAGATGAGGGCAGGGATTGGTTATTTCGAGGTCACTAGGATGATGGCAGTGGTGGTTGCACTTGCTGAAATAGAGACTCCAGGAGAAGTAGTAGGCTCAGTGCACATATGGTGAGGTCTGTTGTGGGCGAGTTCAGCTTGAAGTGACTGCTGATCATGCAGGTGAGGATGACCAGCAGGCTGCTTGGTTTTTTCGATCTTACATGGAGGATTTGGGGAACTCTAGGAGGGACAGCTGTAAGGTGAAATCGTGAGGTGGTTAAGGTAGCCCAGGAGTATGCATCTGTTGAGAAGAAACACGTGCCCCCTGCCTTCATTTCTGCTCTTTCTTTTAATTATGTAGGAAACATGTTTACATCTTAGAAGAAAAAGTGTGACTCAATGTTGTAGTCAACCTTTTTTTTTTTTTTTTTTTTTTTTTGCCTTCTCAGCATCCCTTCCCTTCTGGATGCAGTGCCCTGATTTTTTGTTAGAGGATTACCTGTTTCATTCTCAGTAACCCCCTTCCCAGCTCCAGGAGCCCCCAGCTGACCTAGGCCTGGCAATCAGAGCACTATGTCTCTGGCTACAGTGACCAGGAATTGGTTATTTTGTGATAGTCATGTGATCTAGAATGGACAGTGGCAGCCCTGCCTGGGGCCTTTGCTCGAAGTTATCATGAAAGAGAAGATCTATGTCGTGGATAGGCTGCTAGGCTGAAAGTGTATAAATCTGGGCCATGACACAGGAGATCCTGCTGGAGAGAGGAGCTGATGGAGAGGAAAGCACAAAGGAGAGATGATCAGGCAGGTTCTTGATGGCTTTGAGTCACCAGATCCCCTTTTGCCTTAAGTCAGTGTGAGGTGGCATTTATTTCTTTTACAACTACAAAGGCTGCCGATTAGCGCATCAGTAATATATTGCTTTCTGCTAGCTTCGGGCACCTGGAGTGGATTTCTTTGGCGGCACTTTGCCGGACGTCAGCATACTCTGGATTATGCATTGAAGAGAGGAACCTCAAACCAAGCTTTCAGGGCCATAGCGTGAGGGAGGCCAGCATCTTTCTCAGAGAAAAGGAAGGCTGTCACAGCAGAGGCAAATCAAATGCTATCTTTTTTTTTTCTCCTGGGAAGTTTGGCAGTATTTCTCTTGACAGAGAGCTACAAAGTGATTCTTTTAGAGGCAACAATTACTAATTGGTCTGCCTGGGAAAAAAGTGAATCAAGCATCTCTACAACTTCATTACTGTCATGCTCATCTTTTCATCTGTGGCAAAAACAACCAACTAAGAATGTATGGGTGCACATTTTAAAGCTATCACAAAAAGTGTGATGCTTGTATGTATATTATTTCATTATGCTTTGAGATATTTCCTCTAGAACTGACTAATGAATGTTAATTTTCCCTCTGCTATGACACTATTCTCCCATTAGACATTTGACTTTGAAAGTAGCTTTCTGGGATCCCTTTGAGCTTCCCTGTGTCACTTATTGTGCAAGATGAAGCACTGAAAATATGATGCCAATGATATGCTTTTCTCATGTCAGTCAAATGCGAACTAAAATGAACTGTCATCGACTTTTTAGTCTTTGGAAAGTAATTTTTTCTGATCATCAAACTAAGAATTCTATGGATTGATTCCAGTGTTGCTATATAATTGCTGTTCTGATCCTATCAGTATGCATATGTATACGTAATTAACAATGACTTTAGCTATTAAATCTATCTACCTTGATTTTAAAAAAAGCCTTTACAAACAGGGGCACAATGCCAAGATTTACATTTATTATTCAAAGTGGAGGATATAACAAAAAAGGTGATTGTATTCATTCATTTATTTGTTCATTCATTGAATGCTCCCGTCTTCACGAGCATGGAGTGGCCTAGGTAGCTTGACATATAAAAAACCAGAGGCCACAGGTGGTACTAGCAGACTTGTGTTCTGGTGTTCACAACTTTAAGTGTCCTTCTTGAAAAAAGGAGGGCCATCACTGCTATCCTAGACATCACAGATTTGTAGAATTTTATTTGGAAACTGGACAGAAAGTCAGATCCCTTTTAATCATTTATTGTCATAATTTTATATTTAAAGATTCTAAGCCTTAAGGAGGTTGAATAGAATGTTGTACTGCTGAGAAAAGAAGCCTGGATTCTTGGGTCCTAGTCTATGAAAATGTCTGCAGACAATTAAGCCATTAATATGTTAACATTTATTGGAGTACGGTTTATGCCAGGCACTGTGCAGCATATGTGAATGACATCATGGTCCCTGCCCTGGAAGGGAGTCATGAAGTAGTAGGAAGACAGGCATATCGACAAACAGTTTCAGAGTATTGGAACAAGTGTTCAAAAAGAGGTATATACTAGGATGTGAAGGGATTTCATAGGCAAGGTGGCAACTGAAGTGAATCTTGGAAGATAAGTGAAAGCCTGCCAGGTGAACAAAGCAGAGGTCTTCCCCATGAGAGATGAGTGAGCATGTCTGAAGGTGTGAAAGGTGAGACATGGTCGTGGAGCTGAGAGCCTGGCTGACCATGGGAAACCCACATGTGAGAGTCATGGGGCATGAGATCAGAAAGGTAGACAAGGATCAGACCACTTTGTGTGCTGTGTTAAGGACTTTCCACTTTAGCATGAAGGCAATGGGAAGCTAGGGATAGATGATAAACAGAGGCCTGATTGGATTTGTGTATGGTAAGCATGGAGCATGGATTAAAGGAGATGAGGAGTAGGAAGACGAATTAGGAGCTGACCCAATAGTCCATTTAATACACAACAAAAGCCTCAACAATGGCAGTGGCCTGGGAGTGATGCAGGATTGGGATGTAAAATAATTTGAAGAGCATTTAGACAGGAGAACAAAACAGGACATGGTGATTAATTGGATAGTGGGGTGTTGGCGACAGAGGAGCAGGAGTATGAGGCACATTGAGTTTTGTAGCTTGAGAAATTAGGGATTTGGTGGAGCTATTTCTCAGGTCAGAGGCTAAATGAGGAAGCCAACTTGGAGCTGTATGACTCATAGAGGGCTCTGAAAAAGTCTACAGACTTGGGGATGATGCCTTCCTATGGTACCTGACAGCTAAGTTTCTGGAAAGGATTTGCCACTGTCTAACGCAGCGTTCCAGCTCTCAGCTATAGCTGGAGTGTAAACAGCTTACTTTCTTTTCATTTTGTACTTTTTTATTTTGAGAAAATCAGGAAGCCCAGTGTTCTATAGACCTAACTTTGGAGGATTTCTTTCTCCATTTTGTCCATGGATGAGGTCTTGCAGAATAGCCTGACATTACTGGCAAAAATAAACTAACACACTTGGTGTGGTGGCTCACGCCTGTACTCCCAGCACTTTGGGAGGCCGAGACAGGCGAATCATGAGGTCAAGAGATTGAGACCATGCTGGCTAACATGCGGAAACCCCATCTCTACTAAAAATACAAAAAATTAGCTGGGTGTGGTAGCACATGCCTGTAGTCCCAGCTACTTGGGAGGTGAAGCAGGAGAATTGCTTGAACCTGGGAGGCGGAGATTGCAGTGAGCTGAGATCGTGCCACTCTACTCCAGCCTGGGTGACAGAGGGAGACTTGGTCTCAAAAATAATAATAATAATAATAATAATAATAAACAAAAAAATGAATAAATAAACACTAGGTTTAAAGGAAGACAAATGTATTTTAGCAGATTTGTTGCATGGTATGTTGAAAGCAGAGTGCAATGTGGCTAGAACAGAGAGCACATTTAACCTCTGTGTAATGCAGAAAGTGTCATAGATACTTCCAGTTGCTTTTTCCTGCTTATTAAATAAGAATGATGAAAACCAACATTTTAATCTATCTCCCCTAATCTCTGCTCGACAGGCAGATGGGATTCTCCTCTTTTCAAAGCTCACGTACACACTAGAGATAAATTTATATAATACATTAGATTCTCTCTAAATTGGTATAAGCCCCACTCTCCTGCTGTTAAAACATCTTATGGATTTTTAAACAAACAATATTTCATTTTAGATTAAGTCTTTATTATTGTTTGACAATTGGATATGAAACTGGAATGAAAATCTGAATATAAAGGCATGCAAAAATAAAACGAGTCAAGCTAAAAGTGTTAATGTCATTTAGCATGAACACACTTGATTGGCAGGGCTCAGAAATGATTGTCTAGTGACTTGATTTAGCATTCTTTGGGCAACCAATAATGAAGGGTGTTTGGAAGAAACTTAAAAAAAAATTTTGTTTTTGGGTAACAGTCTCTAAAGGTGGTTTTCACTCCTGTTTAAGGAGCAGAACTCTTCTTCAAGTGAAACCACAGGAACCACACCATATATTCAGAACCCAACTGGCGAAAGTAAAGTTGTGACTCATAGCCTGGATGGAAAGGGACAGTCAAGCTCTATATCCCCTTCTGAGTCCCTCAGCATCCTCCCCAAGGCAATTAGTGGAATGTCTAAGGCAACTCAGAGAACACTTTGAAAACCACTCTTAAGGAAAAGCAGAGATGGCCATGATCTCCCACATCTTAGAAGATTCACATTTCGGGTGACTCACGCCTGTAATCCCAGCAGTTTGGGAGACTGAGGTGGGTGGATCATGAGGTCAGGAGATCAAGACCATCCTGGCTAACACGGTGAAACCCCGATTCTACTAAAAATGCAAGAAATTAGCCAGGTGTGATGGCATGTGCCTGTAATCCCAGTTACTCTCCTGAGGCAAGAGAATTACTCGAACCCAGGAGATGGAGGTTGCAGTGAGCCGAGGTTGCACCACTGCACTCGAAATGGCAATTCTCTTGGTAATACTTGGGTGTGCCTTTTAAAAATTACCTCTGATTGCTTTAGAAGATGGTATGTTTTCAGGGCTGGCCACAGCTCTTCCTCTGTCCAGGTTGGTGCATTCAGGCAAATTATCTTTTCTATAGTCACATGGAGAAGTTACTTTGATCATTTTGAAAATGTAAACATGCTACATAAATGCAAGGCAAAGAGTACTCATAGAGATATTGGTGACATTCCATTGTTTGGTTTCTATCATAGTAGGTATGAATCTTATTCCTGGACATGAATGTGTGAGAGATGTCATGCTACCTTGTTTTCCTAAATTAAATGAAATCTGTCTCTGAGTTCTTATCCCATTGCAACTGCAGGAAATTTAGTATCATCCATTGCTTCGGTTTCAATCTGCCTCTGCCTCAGGGTTGTAGGAAAGTCCCAGAGATCTTGAGGTGGCAGATCATTTGATGTAGTTGTCCTCCCTGGTCACAGGCGAATTGCTAATTTCCTAAGAACTTCATGTTAAAAACCAAATGTTGTTGAATTTGTGCCATTGCTTCTGAATCTTTCTGGGGGCAAGAATGCTGTACATCCTCAAGGTTGACTCATCCCAGGATAGTTTCCCAGGGAATTTATGAACAGACCATACTAATATTCTCCCAGGATGGCTATAGGTATTCTCTACTCAATGATGAAACTCTTTATAGTAGGTGATTTGATTCTTTACCAAAGGATCATGAGACCATTTTGCCCCAGTTCTTCCCTCATTTCTGACTTAGTTCTGAATGCTGCTGCTTTTACCTATCAATATCACTTGTTTTTCTATCACCACACAAGTAGTGTGTATGCACTCTGAGTTATTTAAAATATTGGCAATGTCTTGGTTCCTTCCCTGCACCCCCACACCTCCAGTCTCTCTTCCAGGAGTTATTTGCTATAATAGATGTGCTGGCTATTTTCTCACTGGCACTCTTGATAGTAGCTGCCTGACAGTAAATACTGCGTACTACTACAGACTGCCTCCAACTGGATTTCTTAATCCTTAGCTTGTTCAATACTGGTATGGCTGAGTTAGCACATGGGGTGCAATAAAACACGGGCTGGTCTGAGATAGAGAGACAAAAAAGCCTTCCTCATTCTCCAAATTCTTTCAAAAGGCTTTATTTCTGGAGTCAGAGATAAAACAAGCTAAAGTCCATGTGCAAACGATGAACTTTGAAGTCCAGGCTGCTGAGACTCAGGAGAGCTTTCGATGGTGAATGCAATCATCATTGCTTGTAATAAGTTTGCGTTGCCATTTTGTAAGCAGCCTTCTTATGTGTAAAAATGGAATGGAAGGCTTTAAAAAAACATCTACTGCCTCTTGGCCACCTTTAAAATACACTGGTCTTGAAAGCCATTTTTCTATGGAGCAGAAAATATGGGCCATGTAGAATCTCCAAATTCCATTAGTAAATAGAGTGAAAAAAGAAAAAAAGGACTGATATAAAAAATTTTAAAATCTCCCATTTGCACAAGAAGTAAGGTGATTTCCATAAGGAGATTTCTGGTTTGTAAGTCTGTGAAAGGCATATAGGAAAATCAGAATTACTGACATACGTGTTTTTAACTAGTGAACAAGTTGTGGAGACTGCTAGCTGTCCACCAAAACCACTTTTCTATTTCCTTCACGGTAACGGAAGCTGTACGATGACTGCCTAGACAGCTTATACTTCCCAGTTGCCTTTGCAGCTCAGTGAGGCCAGGAGGTATAAAAGGAGAATATAGTAGTTTCTAGTCTCATTCCTGGACTTCAGAATTTTTTTTTTTTTTTTTTGGCAGTAATGATATGACTTCAGATTGCAGGAAAAGCAATCAGAAGTCATTATTTCCTAGAATAGCAAAATCTTTAAAGCACAGTATGGTTAGGAATGCATCTTACCGATCAAAAGCTAACAGCATGTGTGGATGTGGTGAGCATCCAGCTCATAGCTATATTTGATTGTACTCATATTCCTCACCAGGTGTTCAGTTCAGAATAACATAAACTCTTTGTAAGGTGTGATCATATCCTTAAGTCAGTGAAAAATGTAGGGGTTAAGCTGGATAAAGAGCCATTTAGAGAAATATTGAAGGCAGATGGAGATTTAATTCACATTGAGAGACCAAGGTCAGGGTGTGCTGGCCTGGCAGGGGATGGAGGCTTGGCATGGTGGTGGAATCCTTGAGTGTGGGCTGGAAACATGGGGGAGAAGGCTTATATTCAAAGCAGAACTGGAGGACCTGGGGACAGGTGAGCAGATAAGAGTATAAATTGACAGCAGGGCTCAGAACCAAGGTTTCTGGAAAGAGTCTAGCAGTTTGGTGTTAGGAGGAAGTAGATGTCAAAGGGATATTAATGCAGGTGGCTGCAAAGCCTGAGCAGGTGGTCAGCAACCTGGAGATTCACGGAAACTGAAGAGGCAAGACAAAGAAGGCAAAATGGATGCACAGTGAAAACATAAAGGGGAGATTTTGACAGGGAGGCCAAGCTGACCTTAGCCAGAGGCTTTCTCAGATTCATTTAGGGCAGTGCCAGACCTGCAAAGGGAGCCACCTGCTGCTTCATCTCTGCTGCCTTTATCAGCTCTGGTGGAAGGAGTCATAGCAGAAGTGAAACTCAGAGAGCTCCTGGTGGCCAGAAAGAGAGTCATCTCATTGTTCTTGTAGTGGAGAAAAGAGGTGCACCACCTCAGAAGGTACAGTCGTAATGGCATACCGCTTTCGGGGCTTGATGGGCTTCAGTCTTAGCCCATGTCAAAGTCCTGGTGCCGTTTCCAAACGGAGTAGTCACACCGAGGTTAAAAGCAGAAAAAATACAAAGGGGGCCTTCACAGCCCTTTGGGAACCCAATCATACCAACTGTTTGGCCTGTGTTCCTTGAAGTTTTACATGGAAGTGATTCCAGAAAGAGAGTACTATAGCAATAGACTTCTCTCATTTCCAAATTGTGGTTGTGATCCTAGAATCTTCCTGTCAACAGGATAACTCACTCTTTCAAATGGGAAATAAGCTCTCTTCCGATCCTTCCTAATAGAAAGTAGGCCAAAGGTTTTTCTAGGACAGCAATGTCATTTTGAATTTCATTTAACCATGGCAGCTTCCAGTGGAGGCTTGATTTATATCTGGATCCTCGTGATTTTAGAGATGAAGTCAATTTTGCTTTGGGATTCTAATTTCCAATTAACAAACACATTATTTTATGATAACTGTGGTTTAATGACTAACAAGGATGATTAACAGAAGATCAACTCTATTCAAAAGGGCAGGGCAACCCTCAGAGTCACATGTACTTCTTTCCTTAGAGATAACAATATCCAATGTTGTTATGAATTTTCATGAGAATTAATACTTGGATTTGCGTCTCTGCTGAAGGTCTTTGATGATGGAACTAAAACAAGCAAGCAAATAGCTCTTTGAGCTTCGTATGGGAAAAGCCCTTAATTTATTACTGATGTCTTATTAATCGTAGAAAAACTGGAGGAAGGGAAATGGGACCAGTTAACTATGAGTATGTACAGTGCTGTGGCGGTTTTGTACCTTGAAGATAACCTTAGTCAGAGTGGAAGCCAAATACCTGAGTCCCACCTGGGCGCAGTGGCTCACCCCTGTAATCCCAACACTTTGGGTGGCTGAGGTAGGAGGATTGTTTGAGCCCAGGAGTTCAAGATCAGGCTGAGCAATATATTCAGACACCATCTCTACAAAAAAATTAAAAAAAATTAGCTGGGTGTGGTGGCATGCACCTGTAGTCCTAGCTGCTTAGAACACTGAGGCAGGAGGATTGCTTGAGCCCAGGAGTTTGAGTCTGCAATGGGCTACTATTATGTCATTGCACTCTAGCCTGGGCAACAGAGCAAGACTTCGCTTCTAACAAACAGACAGACAAAACATGGGTCTAGATTAGTAACAAAACACTTACGCTCTGCTTCTTTTTATCATAGTCTTATTGCTCCTGACCCCAAGCTTTCCTCCCATTTGCACTCCTGAGACAGTCCATGCACATTTTAAGTGGCCTAAAAGGAATCTTGCCAATCAGATGGTTTGTTACTAAACTCTCAGAATCCCTAATTAAATGTCCAGCCCCTGAGATCAAGGCTTTGGCTATGACTGGATATTTTACAGAGCTTTTGTTTAATGAGCTTGAGAAATATTCCTGTTCTTTTCTTCATGCCAATCCACATCTCCAGAAAATTGAGGAGATGGCAGTCCCTGGGCAAGCCTTCTTGCTTTTACTCAGAGACAGTTTTTTCTTGCCAATTTTCCTGATGGTCTTTGCCTGAAGAGGAAGGGAGTTCCAGCGGGAGCCTGATTTATGTGTTTAAGATGAAATCTGGATTGTAATTTCCCAAGAACAAACATATTACTTTATAATAAGCAAATACCCTTGCAGCCTTGTCTTTAGTTTAGAGCCAACAAGCATGAGTAGCAGAGGGTCAATGTGGCAGATCCTGCAGATCTTCCTGCTTAAGACCTCTTCTTTCTAGCATGTCCTCCTGGACATGGTAGCCTAGAAAGCTGGAAACTGTATCTCACAGATTCCTTTGCAGTTAGAGGTACCTCTTACCCTCATTCTTCAAGTGGACACATCCACATGAGATTTGGAAGGAGGAAAAGAGCAAGTGACTGTGACTATATGCCTAGAGATCTAACCTTCTGGCCAGTGTAGGTCAGAGGCAGTGTAGTTCTGGGGCTAGTGGCTGCAGAGGCATATCCTTGTTCCGGTACTTCATAATTGCAACAGAGGACCGTGCTGCAACCAAATCTTTTTTTTTTTTTTTTTTTTTCTTAACCAAATCTTTTAATGTGGAAATTCTCTGGAGGAGTTAAGGAAGTTGCTTCTGAAATTTCTGTTTAGAGCTTGTTCTTTCAAATCACCCAATGGCTTTGTGAGCTCGGTTACTTTCTATAATAATTCCCTTTCTCTTTAAATTATCAATAATGGATTCTGTTGTCTGCAATAAAAAGCACTGACTGATAAAGTGAATCTCTTTGGGTAGTCTGAATGATGGAATCCTTTCAGTCATGTTAAAGGGTCACACGTAGGCTTCCCTGCTCTGTCTCTCTTCCATTTTTACTGCTGGCCTCACCCCAGGGATGTGGCCTATACACCATTTTTTTTTTCCTGGCTATCATCTTTCTTTCATTTTCTGGGATCTAATTCTTAAAACATTATCTGCAAGAGAAGGATATGAATATTTACACATCTGTAAGCTACAAAGCTCATATTCATTTTCAATTTCTTGTTACTCTCCATGATAGAAAGCAGAAAGGGGCCGCTCACAAAACCCAATGGATGGCAGAGGTTTAGGCCTCCTTCATGAAGTTCCACAGGAGTTGTTCCCTGTCCACAGTGAATTGTAGCAGGACTAGAATTTCACACTGCTCATCTCTTCTTTCACACGCTTCTTAGGGGAGTCTCACAATGTTGTTATACCATCTTCAGTCCCTAGGAATGTTCCCCTTCAAAATTACTCCTTCTTCTAGTGAGTGAAGTTTTCTAGCAATTACAACTCTGCTTTCAAATTCTAGTGGTTCAATTGTGTATAAAAAGGAATGGAAATATGCCTGTTATTCTGGTGCCATTATTCATGCTCTTGCTCTGTTCATCTTACCTTATAGCCACAGTCATTTAAATCCATCTCTGATACTTACTAGCTTAACCAACCCTCAGACCCAAGTGTGGTCTACCCCTCACACACCACTTGCAGCTGGGGCACTATCTTTCAAACTTGTTTCTCCAAGTTGCTTAGTTCAGGTAACTTTTCCTGTACTCTGTCTTTGCCAAAACATCAGCGTTTTTAAGGCCTGCTCATTGTTTTAAGAAGCAAGACTAAAAGACAAGTGTTTAGATTAGAAGAAGGTGTATAGGACAGACTTCAGGCAGGTGGAAATTTAGAAAACAGTTTAAGCCTCTTGGATGGCATTTTAAAGAATTTGTCCTTCTAGAATTCATACTCCATCCAGATCCGAAAGAAGTCAAAATAGCAGGGACAAAGGAGGTGATATGACAATGTCAAAAAAGTTACAGGCTGAAATGAAATAGTAAAGAGGAAGTTTTCCATCTTTTTAAGGGGTCACAATCAGCAGAGCCATTTGGTTTCTGTGGCTCTGCTAACCACACAGACTGTTAATTGTCATGAACCTGCTTCTCCTCTGAGGGTCTATTTATATCCTGTTGGAGAGCCAGTGGCACTGAGTCATGGCAGTGTGCAGAGCTAGAATTAAGCAAGCTGCTGATTACTTATGCTTGCACAAGCAAGGGGCCAGTCCTTTGGGGAAAATTCCAGGAGCATTCCCTTCCATCTGCTGATAAAAAAGCCTTTTCTATGTTGGGCTATTGCAGTTAAAGCAACTCCTTTGGAGAAGACAAAGTGATATAGTAAAAAAAGACTGAACATGGAGAGATTAGTTCTGGTTATGAATCTTGATTTATTCCTTAATACTACATTGACCTCGGTCAAGGCAATTACTATTTGGGAACCTTAAACTTACTACCATTGAGTTAGAAATATTTATTTATTTTGGCCGGGCGCGGTGGGCTCAAAAAGCCTTAATCCCAGCACTTTGGGAAGCCGGAGACAGGTCGGATCACGAGGTCAGGAGCTTCTCGAGACCATCCTGGGCTAGCACGGTGCGGGGCGAAACCCCGTCTCCTTACTAAAAAATACAAAAGCTAGCCGCGCCGAAGGTGGCGGGCCTGTACGCCAGCCTACTCGGGAGCTTGAGGCAGCGAGAATGGCGTAACCTAGGGAGGCGGAGGTTGCCAGTGAGGCGAGATCCGGCCACTGCACTCCAGCCAAGGCCGACAGCGCTCCGTCTCAAAAAAAAAAAAAAAAAAAAAAAGAAATATTTATTTATTTTTCTTTTTATTTATTTATTTATTTATTTGGAGTTGGGGTCTCACTCTTTTGACCAGGCTGGAGAACAGTGGTGCAATCCTAGCTCACTGCAATCTCAAACTCCTGGGCTCAAGTGATCCACTCCCCTCAGCCTCCAAAGTAGCTAGGACTACAGGTACATGCCACCATGCCTGTTTAATTTTTACATTTTTGTAGAGACAAGATCTCGCTGTGTGCATTATTTAACAATTGAGTCGTTTGGATGATTAGCTGTTTGTTTCTAACATTTGGATTTCTGAAGGAAGCATAAATATTTGCCCATGGTTGGTATTTTGGGCCTTGATCAAGTGTCTGTTCTGTACAACCATTTTGACCTCTTGCTGGTCTCAAACTTCTGGCCTCAAGTGATCCTCCTGCCTTGGCCTCGCGAAGTGTTGGGATTACAGATGTGAGCTGCCATGCCTAGCTGGAAATATGGAGTTACACATGTGAGTTTCCATGCCTGGTTGGAAATATTTCTATTTTTATGTCTTGTGCTCTTCTGTGATTAATGAGAGGATCAAATGGGATAGCATATTTGCTGACACTATAGAAACAATAACATGCTTTAGGCAGATCAATGGTCAAGCCAGGCAAGTTCTGTTAAGAAGAAATATATTCTGGTTAGAGTAGCAAACTATCTAATTATCAGCTACAACCTCTAAGTTCATTAGGAATCTTTTAGTTGTGAGGGACAAAAATGGTCTCCAGTATTGTTAAGCAAATAGGTGAAATTCACAAAGTTCTTGGGGGCTTCAGAATTGATAGGAGGTTGAAGAACTAGAATTGGGAAAGTGGACAGAAGCCAGGAGAGTCAACAATCAGGGAGTAGTGCCGTCATGGTTTAGCAGAAGCAGCCTGACCAGAATATCACTCCCACCAGTACTGTAGGACAGGACTTCTGCTACTGAAGGGACAACCTCTCCATCCGCAGCCTCCTCCTCAATTAATGAGGATATTCCTTCCTATCACATCTCCTGCTGTAGGTAAATCCAAGCATTCCTCGTGCTTTGCCATTACTAGGCTAGGATTCAAAGCCCTGGACAAGAGCATCTTCTTGGCCAACTCTGGGTCACATACGCATAAGGTGGTTACCACTGTTTGTGGCAAGGGAGGATCTGGTGCTTTCAGCTTCCCGAAAAGGATGCAGGGAACTGCTACCGTCAAGTCTATACACACTGGGGAATTCCAAACATTTAGTTGACATTTATTATTTAGAACGTAGCTGATTCCTGTGTCAAAGGAAAACAGTAAAAATAAATAAGCTTTGATGTGAATTCAGGTTAGTGAATTTTCAACTAAACAATAATGGGTGAAGAGGGAATGCTGGATAACCAAGGGCCACAGTAAGCAGGGCATGGAAATAAAAAACGGCCTTAACAAGGAGAGGTAAGAGGATGCTAGATATTACTTTTTCCCCAAATTTTCTTACTCCAGATCTCATTAACAAACACCAGAAAGTTTTTGAAAAAATTATCTAAAAATTCCTTTAGGTTGTGCAATTCATGCAGTATTGCATGTGTGAGCTGGAAAGGACTTCAGAGGTTCGACTCCATCCCTTTATGTCTAAAGAAACTGAGACTGGGTGAGTTGATGTGAATACGCAGGTCCCACAGTGAGTTAAGGCCGGAGTTGGAACAAGAACTCAATTTTCCAGACTCTAGTCCAGTGTTATTTTCATAGCACCCCATAGCATCTCTTTTGTGAAACTCCCTTTTTATTTTATTTTATTTTTTCTGGCAGAACAAGAAAATATGCTCGGTACTATTTACTGATGCAGTCCAGGTGGGCCACTGAATTCTGCACTTACCTATAACTTCTGTGTGTCCAGGCACTGAATAATTTTCCAAGGATTGTGAGCTGATATTTACACCAAGAAAAGACAGAGAAACCTTCGTGATTTCTTAGGAAGAATTGTTTCATTTAGTTAGATTAATATTTATAGAATACCCACTATATGCAAGGTCAGTGGGGTATTAAAAATTGAGCAAAATGTATTTTCTAATCTCGAAGATCTCCCAAGCCATCAAGAGTGAAATAGATAAGCCTACAAAGAGACTCGAGAAATGAATGTTGAATATGATAGGAAAAGTGCTAAGTATACTATAGATTTTTTAAGGAGACTAATCCCATTGAATACCACTATATTCTTCTGTGCCAGAGACTTTCGTACTCATATCTACTTCTCTAGGCCCTCTGAGAATATGGGCCGGTCACATATTGCTCTTACTGCCATGTGACTAGTTTTGGCCAACAGGGTGCAAGAAAAAATGATGTGTACTACCAAGCCCAAGTATTTAATTGCAGTTGCAGCCCTCTTCTCCCACTGTGGCAACAGAGAGGCCAGTAGCCTCAGGATGGTTACAAGAAAGTGGACCCCTCATGAGTCTGGATGACTTGAGTCACCAAACGGAGATCAGTTACCCTGCAAACTCTCCTGGACTCGCAGTGGATATTGACTGAGCAAGAATAAGAATAAATTTTCATTGGATTACATCAGTGAGAATTCTGGGCATTTTTGTCATGGCATTATCTAACTTATCCCAAGGAATAGATCTTCCTCCTGGCCTATTCCTTATGGAAAAAAGAACATAGAAATAGAAATATAAACACATATATATTTATTAATAAATATGTTTGATAACTTAAATAATATTTAATAAATATATAAATAAATATTTGAAATGATAAATATATTTAATTTAATAAGCTAATAATTTAAATATGTACATCAGTATAAATAAACTGCAGACTAGGTATCTACTAATTCCAATGGACAATTTAATGCTTGGAAACCGAGTCTGTTCAAAGTCCAAGCTGTCTCCATTTCTCTCCTTGTTCTTAACCTTAACTCTTGCTGCTATTCAAGGGAAAAAAATTTGTACTTTTTCACTTTCTAATACCACCAGATGTCCCGGCATAGAGTCAAATCTTTTACAGAATGTATCCAACTCTGGTTATAGTCTAAGGGTTTGAAAATCAATGGCAGAAAGCATGCAGATATGGAATGTTTGAACAGGATGAGTAGGAGAAGCAGACAAATAGTTTTAAGATTCCTAACGCTATCTCAAAGAGCAATAAATAGAAGAATGGGAGAATTGGTGTTGAAAAGAAATATTTATTTAAATAAGAAAAGATTTTCATTGTGGAGAAAATAAACATAGTTCGTTGAGTTAATTTTTGTAAAGGTTTTATTTTCTTTTACTCTTTTTTCCTTTTGGCAAGGCGATGGTGGGAGTGGGGTGGGAGGGTTGTTGGACTATATGCAGCCAAGGAAATAAAATGATCTTTCTAGCCAGTTGCACTCTCCAAGAAATGTGAAATCACTCCAAGTTAAAGAGCATATAATACTGCCTGAAGTCTATTGAAATCCTTCCAAAATATGTCCAAATTAAGTCTTCCAAGCTCCATGGCTCTGTTGGTGCTGTCAAACGAAGCAACCGCAAATCATGAAACCTACAAGAAAACTGAAGCATTTTTTTTTTTTTTCAAATATAACAACCTGTGTCACAATTTATCCATTTGGAAGTATTTGACACCAACAGATCTTTTTTTTTTTCTGTTCATATATCATTACCAGCCCTTTGGCCTTGTTATTTTGCAATCATTTCTTGTCAACTTTTTTGGTTGCATCCAAGGGAAACTTGGAGAGGTCCCTAAAATAGAAATAACTGGGAAACGCTAGGATGTTCTGCTTTTCTTAATGCCAACACTTAACCTTTGTTGATGTAATGTTTTCTCTGCAAATAGTGCAAATTGGAAATTTCCCTAGGATCACAATCCAGCCTTCCCCAGAGCCAAATACAGTCTCAAAGTTACTGTTCTCAAGTATGGTGATATTTATTCAGTCTCAGCTCATTTCCTACTTTTTTTTGTTGTTGTTGTTGAAACATTCTCCCTACAGCACTATTTAACAATTGAGTCATTTGGACACTTAGCTGTTTGTTTCTAAAATTTGGATTTCTGAAGGAAGCATAAATATTTATTTGCCTATGGCTGGTATTTTGGGCCTTGATCAAGTGTCTGTTCTGTACAACTACTTTGACCTCTTACTTCCCCTAGAGACATGTGTAAATTCTCCCAAATTCATTCATTTGGTTTCAGCTGCTGGGAATCGTGTTTACATACAACAATACTGTAAGAACCTATTGAGATACCCTCTGTGCTGTTGTTAACGTGTTTTCATTTTCGTGCAGGGGAGGTTTTTATTGTGCAGCCCTCTGCTGACACCCTATTCATGCTTTCTATTATCCCTTTAGCTTTGTCTTCAGCTAACACATTCTCTTTTTTTTCTCCTCCAAATTATTTGCATGAAGATTTGCATTTAAATGNTAATAAGCTAATAATTTAAATATGTACATCAGTATAAATAAACTGCAGACTAGGTATCTACTAATTCCAATGGACAATTTAATGCTTGGAAACCGAGTCTGTTCAAAGTCCAAGCTGTCTCCATTTCTCTCCTTGTTCTTAACCTTAACTCTTGCTGCTATTCAAGGGAAAAAAATTTGTACTTTTCACTTTCTAATACCACCAGATGTCCCGGCATAGAGTCAAATCTTTTACAGAATGTATCCAACTCTGGTTATAGTCTAAGGGTTTGAAAATCAATGGCAGAAAGCATGCAGATATGGAATGTTTGAACAGGATGAGTAGGAGAAGCAGACAAATAGTTTTAAGATTCCTAACGCTATCTCAAAGAGCAATAAATAGAAGAATGGGAGAATTGGTGTTGAAAAGAAATATTTATTTAAATAAGAAAAGATTTTCATTGTGGAGAAAATAAACATAGTTCGTTGAGTTAATTTTGTAAAGGTTTTATTTTCTTTTACTCTTTTTTCCTTTTGGCAAGGCGATGGTGGGAGTGGGGTGGGAGGGTTGTTGGACTATATGCAGCCAAGGAAATAAAATGATCTTTCTAGCCAGTTGCACTCTCCAAGAAATGTGAAATCACTCCAAGTTAAAGAGCATATAATACTGCCTGAAGTCTATTGAAATCCTTCCAAAATATGTCCAAATTAAGTCTTCCAAGCTCCATGGCTCTGTTGGTGCTGTCAAACGAAGCAACCGCAAATCATGAAACCTACAAGAAAACTGAAGCATTTTTTTTTTTTTTCAAATATAACAACCTGTGTCACAATTTATCCATTTGGAAGTATTTGACACCAACAGATCTTTTTTTTTTTCTGTTCATATATCATTACCAGCCCTTTGGCCTTGTTATTTTGCAATCATTTCTTGTCAACTTTTTTGGTTGCATCCAAGGGAAACTTGGAGAGGTCCCTAAAATAGAAATAACTGGGAAACGCTAGGATGTTCTGCTTTTCTTAATGCCAACACTTAACCTTTGTTGATGTAATGTTTTCTCTGCAAATAGTGCAAATTGGAAATTTCCCTAGGATCACAATCCAGCCTTCCCCAGAGCCAAATACAGTCTCAAAGTTACTGTTCTCAAGTATGGTGATATTTATTCAGTCTCAGCTCATTTCCTACTTTTTTTTGTTGTTGTTGTTGAAACATTCTCCCTACAGCACTATTTAACAATTGAGTCATTTGGACACTTAGCTGTTTGTTTCTAAAATTTGGATTTCTGAAGGAAGCATAAATATTTATTTGCCTATGGCTGGTATTTTGGGCCTTGATCAAGTGTCTGTTCTGTACAACTACTTTGACCTCTTACTTCCCCTAGAGACATGTGTAAATTCTCCCAAATTCATTCATTTGGTTTCAGCTGCTGGGAATCGTGTTTACATACAACAATACTGTAAGAACCTATTGAGATACCCTCTGTGCTGTTGTTAACGTGTTTTCATTTTCGTGCAGGGGAGGTTTTATTGTGCAGCCCTCTGCTGACACCCTATTCATGCTTTCTATTATCCCTTTAGCTTTGTCTTCAGCTAACACATTCTCTTTTTTTTCTCCTCCAAATTATTTGCATGAAGATTTGCATTTAAATGGATGTGGAAAGTACATTAACAACACCTACACTAACCATGTAAAAGCTGTACAGTATTTGTTGCTGCCAGACATGAATGGGAAAAAAATTCAATGAATGTTTTGGAAGGAGAGTCCTCAGGTAACTGCATTTTGGACACAAAGACACTTCATTAGATTGTATTTAATACTGATTATGCATATAGAGGTATATGAATACAAATGCCCTATTCCCAAAAGGGATGTTGTGAAATTCTATTACATATTTGTGCACACCCCAGAAACCAAATATATTTCAGCATTTGGGGTGAATCCAAAGGCCCCTAAGTGGGTTGAGAGCACATTCCAGGGTTGGTCCATTTTGAATGACCTTTATATCCTCACTAATAGAACAAGGAAGAAAAAGGAGAGAGAATTAAAATATACTGTATTTTGTGTTTGCACCTTAGGGCATGTTTTCCTGAGCAGCTCAAACAGTAAACATTTTATAAGAAGGCTGGATACCAAAGAGAGGGAAGGGGAAAAAGGAGGAGAGAGAAAGAACAAAAAATAGGGTGAGAAAGGAAAGAGGAGCATGTGTAGTGAGATTTCAGATATCTATTCCTTTTTTAATCAAAAGAAAACAATTGGAAGAAAGAAAGAAAAGGACAAAGAAAGAAGAAAAATGAAAAGAGAAGAAAAAAGTATAATAAAAGGTCACATAAATCAGAAAACAAGTCTTCATGAAGAAGAGGGAGAAAGGGATAGAGAGGAGAGAAGAAAAAGGGAAAAGAGGGGAACTGACGAACGACTATAGAAGAACACTTGCGTTTCATTTATGAAGCAGAGACCTCAAGTTATCATTCAGTATTATGAGAGAGAAAATTAAATTGGTCTTGGCAAAAGGATTCTATTAAGGGATAATATCTTCCCTTTTATTGTTAATTATTTTATGTTTACAATAGTCAGTGTAAATGTATATTATTTTTACAGTAACACATGGCTTAGCATAAATAATTTACCCAGGATATATGGTTAATTTCTAATTAACTTCCAGCTCTGTTAGTTTGCTTTAGATTAAAGCCCTTTCTCTTTCTAACAAGTCCTTGAAGGGAAGCAGACAACCTAATTACAGACATTCATTGTGGAATATTTATATTTAGCAATTTAAAAAGGTAATATCAAACGAGAAATGTAGTGGAAAATAAAGTAGAAGAGGAAAAGGTTGCAGTAGAGGGAGGAAAATTTATTGTTTGTCTTTGTTTTTATGTCTGCATAAGAAAAAAAATAGTCCAGAGAAATTTATCCACAAGCTGAATGTAATACGGCAGCAGTACCTCTGTGTCCCCAAATACAATTATTGTTTATTGCTTAAAAACAATTTTCCATAGTCTGTATGCACTAAAGAGAAATCCATAAACATCAGAAACAAGTCTCTAACAAGTCTTCATTTTTTATACGGATAAAAAAATCCATATTTTCCTTCCTGTTATTCCAGAATAGACCTGAATAAAGCAAATTCACTACATCCAATGAGATTTGTAATACAACAGTAGAAGAATCTGATTTCACACATTATGGTTAGGGTCCTCCATATCCCAGCCGTAACAAGGATAACAAATAAAGTCTACTCTAAAACCAGGCATATAGCCTTAGTAACTGACCCGCCGTCTGCATGAAACACAATGATTTCCAAAAGTGAAGGGCTAACCTGAGTCAGAGGGCTTGCAGAAATTCACCATGGGAATATCCTGACATAAACATTCCTTTGTGCGTACAACCTCATCCTAGGTGCTGAAGCTTCTTTAAAAAACAACAAAATGGGATCAGGTCTTTGCTTTATACCTGTATCATTGTAATTGACACAGCAGAGGAAAGCCCTCTCCCCCTGGGGTCTTATATCTTGAACTAATCTGAGTCACGTTTGGACTTGTGATACCGTAGCTCTGAATTCATTGAGGTTTAGATAAGTATGCTGTTTTAGTCTTAATGCGCATTTACAGTATATGGTGTAATTGCTCCTTTGGAGCTGTTAATGCATTTTTATAGCCAAAGACAATTTCCTGTGTGCTGTACGTATTAAGGAGAAATGTCTGCCTGAAAATTTATGTTGAGAATGCACGAAAAACAAAGCAAAACATCCTAGTGTGTGCATGCATCTTGTTAAAGACCATACACTTGCGTGCATTTGTTCTTCAAAGAATGTGAGGAACATCAAACACTTAGGGTTCTTTGTCATCCCTGAGGCTGGCTTCAGAGTTTCCATGCTTCTTTTCTATTTTCTTCTATATCCTCAATATATAAGGCTATCTAGGGAACAAGTGAGAAAATGCTGAGTGAAAAGGTTTATGTGATAAAGGTAAAACAGAAAATGATCTATTTTAGGTTTTAAAATCATCTCTGAAGAGATGGTGCAGATTCATACATGCAAAGACAAGAAGGAAATTCTGGACAGTGATCATTCTTGCACCAAGGCATGCAGGGTCAAAAACAATGTGCTCCCCCCACGTTTTATCCCAATGATTCTTTAATGGTGTTATATAATTTTACCAAAACAGGGGGTGGTTAGGTGTCCCATTCATTCTTGGTTTCGTTTGCTGATTCTTTTTCTGCACTGCTGTCTGTTCAAGGGAACTGACTATTTGAGGTCTGCATCACTGGACTCCCTTCCAATTGGCTTCCAATTGGGTCTGGCCAATGGCACACACAGGCAGATCAGAAGACAGAAGGAGAGAGGGGTTGGGTCATGTCTTCCTTGCTGCTTCCCTGCCTTGGTGCTGTATCTCTGGCATGCATTCCTCCGTGATGGCATCTTCTGCTGAGGGGCCCTATCAGGGTTCCTGCTCTCTCTGAGGTTTGTAACAGAGGCTGGCAAAGCCTTCTTATTGTTGCTTGTCTCTGGGTCTCATTCTTGTGAATCCTGCTCACCTCTCTGTAAGTTAGCACTTGATTAAGTATACTTGTTAGCACCCTGACTGACACACTGGGTATATAGGCAGGAGAAAGAGACCCCAAAATGCCCAAACCAGTGAAATCACATGGTGGCTGAGACACTCTAATAGCTCTGTTGACTATAAGGCTTTGGCAAACGCAGCCTTGTAGCTGCCAAAATGATGCATCCTCCTAGGTGTTCAGTGATTGTGTTATCATGTAGCTGGGATGCTTTGGTTTGGTTTGACCCAAAGCAGTTGTGTATTAATTAGGACTTTATAGCTACAACTGCAGAAACCCAATCCCAAACAGCCTATGAAGGAGCGGGGAGAAGATCTTATTGACTCACATAACTGAAAAGTCTAGGGGCACTGAGGCCTTAGATCCAAAGGTTCAAATGATTTTCCTGGGTCATATGCTTACGCTGAGTTGGAGGAATTGGAGATATTTCCACTAAATCCAGAAGTGAAACTTTCTCCAAGGATAAAATAGGACTGGGCAGAACAAGGTAATATGAAGTAATAGATGCACACTTTGTATCTTCTAAAAGGTTCTCAGAAATATTCTATCACTATGTGCAGAAATGACACACGAAGGCCATGTGTATATGCCACTGAAGAAACCTGTGAGCAGTCTACACTAAACACATTTGTGACCTTCCTAACTACCTTTTAACACCTGCCTGTTGTTCAAAGATCAATACCAGTGAAAGCAGCTGTGGATATCTAGTCTCTGCTTTATGGGAAAATGAAGATAAGAGATTTTTGGAAAGAGCACTGAATATATTACCTTATGTCCAGTGGATGCTCAGTCCATTTTAATTACCCCACTTATGAATGGGAGGGAAAGATAAGAGATGTAAAATCATTTCTGAAAAGGAAAACATCTGGCTTGGCAACATGACTTAGAACTCACATTGCATTCAGGCACTGGTTTGTGGACCCTTGAGCATGTTCATGAAAATCCATGGCTCTTGGTTTATTCCTATGAGAAATGGGGAGGAGTCTAGAATTAAAAGAGAGAATGAGTCCTCTTTTTTTCCTTTTCATGAGACTTCTTTGACAAAAGCTTAATAAAGCTTTTGGCTAGACGAAATCAGCAGGCATTGGGCTTATTTCTGATTTTACTTCATTATTTGAGAAACAGATAATATATTTCTACACAATATTTACTACCTATATATTTCTTTTAGGGAAAACATTTAGACAGAAATGAACATTCTGGTGTCGAAATTCCATCTCAGACCAGGGGAAGCAGATGAAGTGTTGGTTTTTTGTTTTTTGTTTTTTTAACTTCTTACCTGTCATTTTTGCTTAATAACTTCTCTGCCCTTCAAATGGCTTGTTTTGATTGTGAATTTCCAAATCTTAATAGAAATTTCTTAAATTCGACCGGGCGCGGTGGCTCAAGCCTGTAATCCCAGCACTTTGGGAGGCCGAGACGGGCGGATCACAAGGTCAGGAGATCGAGACCATCCTGGCTAACACGGTGAAACCCCGTCTCTACTAAAGAATACAAAAAACTAGCCGGGCGACGAGGCGGGCGCCTGTAGTCCCAGCTACTCGGGAGGCTGAGGCAGGAGAATGGCGTGAACCCGGGAGGCGGAGCTTGCAGTGAGCTGAGATCCGGCCACTGCACTCCAGCCTGGGCGACAGAGCCAGACTCCATCTCAAAAAAAAAAAAAAAAAAAAAAAAAAAAATTTCTTAAATTCCTTCCTTGATAGCAATTTTGTCCAACGATTTTGAGGATTTAACAAAGACAAAGGCTTTTACAAAAAGTATTTTTGGTTTGCTCCCTTTCCCATCTGAAATTGGCAGGAAACTGTTGGCAAAAGATGAGATGTCTTCCCCCGTCTTCCCCATACACGTGAGCCAGGACTTGCCTGAGAAGCTTTGAGGCTATGGTAGTTACTCTTCAAAGATAACTCCCTCCCTAATGAAGCATAACTGGAAATCGAGCCCTTGTGTGGTTTCTGTCCCTTGAACCTGGATTGTCTGATAAAATGAGGCAGAAGTGCTGCTGCCAGACTCTTAAAGTGCATTATGAAGCCCTGTAGATTTTGCCTGGGTTTCTTGGGATGCTTTCTCTAGGGGGAGCAGCCACCGTATAAGAAGTCAGCCTGCTAGCCAGGTGTGGTGGCGCATGCCTGTGGACCTAGCTACTCAGGAGGCTGAGGTGAGAGAATTGCTTGAACCCAGGAGGCAGAGGCTGCAGTGAGCCAAGATCATGCCACTGTACTCCAGCCTGGGTGCCAGAGCCAGACTCTGTCTCAAAAAAAAAAAAAAAAAAAAGTCAGACTTCCCTGAGACCATACATCCTGAAGATATCTAAGCTAGCCATGTGGAGAGGCTGCATGGAGACAGAGGTGTCTGAGCACTGCCCAGCTGTACCAGCCATCCGAGGCATCATACATGTGAGACATGAAACCATTTTAGTTGGCCTGCCCAAGTTAAGAATTCAGGTGACCCTAGCCCCATCTGCCATCTGATTGTAACTGCTTGAGAGAACAGCATGAGAAAAATGTCCCACTGAACCTGTGGCCAAGTCAAGAACGACATGAGATAACAATAAATTGTCATTTAAAGCCACTGAGTATTGAGCTGGTTTGTTGTGTAGCAATAGAGAACTGAAACAGAGCTTATAAGCAAAAGGTAGATGGGTCCATAGGAACTGAAGTGATCCACAAAGGATGGGTGACTTGCTGTTGTCTGAGTCTCCTCACTTGGCTGCGATGAATGAAATGGTGACCTGAAGACTGGACTGCTTCATCTGTTGGGCCCTCTGTCCAGGGTGAAGGCCCTTTTTCCTGCTCTGGGCTCTCCCCACCTGTCTTCTTTGTACTCTGGGTACCTGGTCTCCACAGATATTTATTACTGAACATTACAAATAATTCTCCCCTGAGTGCAATCTCTGACCCCAATTTAGACAGAGTCTCGCTCTGTCGCCCAGGCTGGAGTGCAGTGGCCGGATCTCAGCTCACTGCAAGCTCCGCCTCCTGGGTTTACGCCATTCTCCTGCCTCAGCCTCCCGAGTAGCTGGGACTACAGGCGCCCACCACCTCGCCTGGCTAGTTTTTTGTATTTTTTAGTAGACACGGGGTTTCACTGTGTTAGCCAGGATGGTCTCAATCTCCTGACCTCGTGATCCGCCCGTCTCGGCCTCCCAAAGTGCTGGGATTACAGGCTTGAGCCACCGCGCCCGGCCATATTTTTTTAGTAATATAAATAAATAAATCATTTATAGTTGATATATAACAATAATATACTCAGCAACATTTCACAGTTCCTTAAAAGGGTGAAATGAGTGGTGTTATAAATAGAAAATTTCCTGCTGAATGACCCATAGAAAGATATTGTCTAGTTTAAGGGAAGTGCTAAAACTGCCCAGCAAAACTAACAACAAGCCTTCCAAACCCTATCATTACTATAAAGCGAGGTTAGATGGCAAGTTCTGAGGATGCAATGTGGTATAAAACACAACCTCTGTCCTTAATAAATTTAGAATCTAGTTGGAGAGATGATTGATGACAATGATGATAACAACCAGTATTTATTGAGCACTTATGTGCCAGGCACTATGGTAAGTATGTTACATGCGTGTATTCATTTAATCCTCATAACAATCTATCAAGTATGTAATACTATTTTGAGTATATGCATCATAAAAATTCAGGAATAGAGATTATGTAACTTACCCAAGATCATGCAGCTAGTAAGGGTGGTAGTAAGTAGATAACTACTATGCAGTATTACCATACATTCTGAAAACAGTGGTCCCCAAACTTTTTGGCACTAGGAACTGGTTTGTGGAAGACAATTTTCCCACAAATGGTGGGGGTATGGTTTTGGGATGAAACTATTCCACTTCAGATCATCAAGCATTAGATTCTCATAAGGAGCGCACAACCTAAATCCCTCATATGTACAGTTCACAGTGGGGTTTGTGCTCCTGTGAGAATCTAATGCCCTCACTGACCTAACAGGAGGCGGAGCTCAGGTGGTAATGCTTGCTTGCTAGATGTTTGTCTCCTTCTGTGTGGTCCAGTTCCTAACAGGCCAAAGAGCAGTAGCGGTCCACAGCCTAGGGGTTGGAGACTCCTGCCCTAAACCCCTGCAATGCTCCACCTCACTAATTCTGGCACACATAATATGTCAGCTTGGACCAGGAAGATGGATGGACATCCACATGGCCCTTTGGCTGCATCTGGTGATCTGAGAATAGCTGCAATACTTTCTATCCAGTAGGAAATGTATTCGTTGCTTCAAAAAAAAATTTATTCCAATCCCTGAAGAAATTTGACTAGGTCATAAATGTTTAAAAGACAAAAAAGCATTTTATGTGACATTACTGATCAAGGAATAAGGTCAGTAAATCTTTGGTATGTGGGAGCAGTTAATAAAAGAAGGAGAAGCGAAGGGGGTGAGAAAAGTCATATTACATAATTTGCTGTCTTGACTTTGTATATGGTTTTGAGACCTCCAAAAGAACTTTAACACTGTTGAGACAGTTATTAGCAGAAGAGGTGAGGAAACTTAAGAAGCTAAGGCAAGGGAGTAGAGTCCAGGGGAAATTTATTTTCACTGGTGTGTAAAAAGCAAACCAATTTACAGATGCTGCAGAAAAGGAATTTTGTCCAGCCAACTTAGGAGGAAGAGGAAGACAACTGCATAAACTACAACAGAAAAAAAAAAAACCCTCATCATCCTTTACAAAGCCAACAGGGGAATCTTGGTTAAAAAAATAGTAGTGGTAGGAGAACACAAATGTCATAAAGGTTATAATGCCTACTGGAGCGGGAAGTATAATAATAAAGGTTAGTTCTGTGAGCAAAAGTTAAGAACAGAGAAAAAGAAGGACCGATACAGCGAGAGAATGTTCACACATATGTGGGTGACAGTGTTGAAGGTCATGTTCTGCTTCACATGAAACTTGTCTCATGGAAGAAGACATGGGCTTCTAACTTAGATAGACATGGGTTGGAAGTCTGATTTTTGTCCTTTTTTGCTTTCTGAACATTTACTTCCTTATATATAAAATGCCAATAATCTTATCAACCTTAAAAGGCAGTTCTGGAAACTATTCTACAGAGTGGATACAAAAGATATCATTCCTGCATATTCAATTCATTTCATGCTCTGTCTGTTGACCTTGTTAAGATCTTCTGAATCTGTCTACCTTTTTTTTTTTAAATCATTATCACCTCTTCTGTAGTCTAAGATACCAAGATCCAAAGTCCTTCTGCCTGAACTACTGCTATAACCTTCTAAATGGTCTTTCCATACCCACTCTCTTGCTTGCTTCTAGACCACTCACATAGCAGACAGCAAGGATCTCTTTCATATGCACATCTGTCATGTTACACACACCTCCCCAATACACACACACACACACACCCCTTAAATGACTTCACACTAAACTTAGGAAAATGACAAAATATGGCCTGAACTTGCCCGCTGCTTGAACATTATTTTTCACAACTCTTGGCCTTTTATCACTTCATTGAAATTCATTTTGTTGCTGGGTTACTGTCTGTTTCCATCATTAGAAGTTTAGGTTCATGAGCTCAGGGTCTGTGTCTATTTTGCTCACAACTGTATCTCCAGTATCCAGCACAGTGCCAGATATATACGGCGTGCTCATTTAGTGTTTCTGAATGAATGACAATGCCTATTTAGTAAAATCTGTCTCTTTCTTCCCAACCAGGAGGGACAACAAATCTCAAAACTGTGTGAGGCATTGATAATATGTGTTTGGTTACTAGTCCATCATTACTGGACCCACCCTCCCTACACTTGAAGGATAGGAGTGGTGGCTGTAAAGATGCCCTACCTTGAAAACTTCTAGAATGGCATTCTCAATCAGACACACTTATGAATTTCCTAAAAAGGAGTAAATTAAAGAATTGGGAATGATATGTGATGCCTTATGTTGGAGTAAAACTTCCTGGGTAAATAGAATTGTGCTATTTTATATCTCAGTTTTTACAATATCAAAATATTCTTCCAGCATTCATTTATTTCTTCTCTCTTGTAGAACTTAAGGTAAGTGGCAAAACAATAGCACAAATGACTTATCAAACAAAATGCTGCATTTTTAAATACATAGAGATTTAAATGAAGAACATCTTAATTGCCTTACCAATTCGTAATTTTTATTTTATGCTTTATGTTTCATTAATCCCACCTGGAAATAGCCTTCTGTCACTTTAATATTGGCTTATTCACATTTCAAAATTATGCCATGTAATCTAATCTCTGGAAGTTTAGCTTTTGCAGTTGTTAATAATAATATGATATGATTAATTTCCAAAGACTCTCATTAGTAATACTATTCATTTCAAATCCTCATTAACCTGTCAGATAAGAGCTTTGGATTCTTCACTGCTAGAATCAAGACAGGTTCTAATATGCTTAATTACTTGAAATGAGGTGTTGCATCTTATCTTTTAGAGTGTTTGTTGGTTCAGGGATTGATAGCACTTGGGTTAAATTTGGTCTTAGGTATATATTTTCTGGAATCTGTTGAATTGTAGCACTATTTATAGAATAGCAAAATTAAGACTATAAGAAAAAAACATTTATTTATTTATTTATTTTTATTTTATTTTATTATTATACTTTAAGTTCTAGGGTACATGTGCACAACGTGCAGGTTTGTTACATATGTATACTTGTGCCATGTTGGTGTGCTGCACCCATCAACTCGTCAGCACCCATCAATTCAACATTTATATCAGGTATAAGTCCCAATGAAATCCCTCCCCGCTCCCATTTTTTTTTTTTTCTGAATGCTTTGCCTAGCCCTCTCTGTTGGGGTGAAATCTCTTTACACACACTATAACAATCTTGATTATGTCATGCACATGTAGTTGTGGATGTTAGAAACACCGCACCTTTAATCTCTCAGCTGGTCAGACTTTAATACTGTGTGTGGGAAAGTTTGAGAATTGGTAGAACACAAGACTATGCAGTGAGGCAGAAACAGAGAAAAACGTTCCTGTTGGATTTTACGTTTGAGTTCTGAGATGGCACTAACAGTGGTATAGCTTGTTTAAGACCATTCTCATTTAGGCCTGTGGTGTCTGGTGGAATCTTTTGAGAATGCTCAGAATGTAGTCATCTCTCCCTAGATACATCATTTAGAAAAGAGAATTTCTAGAAGATGCATGGCCAAGTAGTGCCAAGTAGAAGTCTGGACCTCGTCAGAGTTTGATAATTTTGAAGATAATAATCTTTGGCAAGATAAATGGATATATATGCCATTGCCACATATCTCCAGTTGAAAGAAGGGGTTTCTGGGTCCTTCTGGAAGGACCTGCTCCTTGTGAGAAGTGACTTAGCCTTGGTTTTAAGCCTTCTATTTTCATACTTAAGGTCATCTGTGGCCAGTCACTGGTCAGGGGTTCAGGAAAACCAGGGGAATTAAGTTTTCATCCTAGATTCTTTACAAAATGCACCAGGAAGAAGGCTCGGTGGCTGTCTAGACTATAAAAAGGAGCACCTCTTGAGAAGCAGTGAATTCTCATTATTTTTGAAAAATAACTCTCTTTACAGATGAATTACATACCATTAAAAGTAGGTTCATTATTCTAAATTTAGAAAAAATGAAGGAATCAGCAGAAAGGAAAAAAATAAAACTTTTCTATAAATCTATTGTCCAGAAAGAAACACTTCTGCGTTTGTTGTTTCCAGTCAGTCTCCCTGTCTCTTTCTCTTTCTTTATGTAATTTTGTGTGTGTGTGTGTGTGTATGTGTGTGTCTGATACGTATACACACACAGAAACACGCAGAGTAAGGTCACTAAATTACATGGACTCAGATTACCCAGACAAATGTACCTTTATTCTCCATTATTCTTCTATAACTGATATGATCTTCTCTGTGAGACCCTATGTACTGTCTGTGGGAACAAAACCCAAAAAATGTAGCTTATTCTGATAAACTCTGTCTGAGCTGATGCAAAGACTTGCAAAGATTCTTTGGATAAACCAGCCTTTTCCTGTTTGCCTCAGGTAACATTTAGACTTCCAGAGTTCTGTGCCCTTCCTCTCACTTTTCTCCAAAAAGTGTCTGGGTGATGCATGTGACCTCAGGGCAGTGGGAGGAAAGGGTTTCTGGGTCCTTCTAGAAGGACTTGCTCCTTATGTCAGTGATCTTTGAGGTGCTATATAGGTCCTAGGTGGCCGTTTCAGGTCAGGTATGACCATCTCCTCTGGGCCTATTTGTTCACAGTGCATGGAAATTTCTTCATCCAGATTGCAGCCCTGGGGTCCTTTAA
This sequence comes from Rhinopithecus bieti, assembly GCF_001698545.2. Taxonomy (NCBI): domain Eukaryota; kingdom Metazoa; phylum Chordata; class Mammalia; order Primates; family Cercopithecidae; genus Rhinopithecus; species Rhinopithecus bieti. The sequence goes on from NW_016808057.1 coordinate 2,432,426, forward strand.
AGAGGTCTCATCCCCTGAGTCCCATCATCACCAACTCTAGCTCTTTTGTACGTGGTGCCTAAACCTTGGGGAGCCAGGAGGTCTGCTCCCTTGCCACACCAGAAATCTTGCCGAGCCGGGTTGTATCTCTACACCCAAGGAGGGTGGGTGGAGGAAGCGCAACCGTGTGAAAATAGTACTGCAAGTCAGTCTGGGATTTAGAAATTACTTTAAGTATTGCTCAGAGTGAAAAACGAGTGGTCTAACAATTGAGCATAGTTAAACTGTCCTTTTCCGAATAGGCTTTATTCTGTTTTGTAAATTCCACATTCCCTGCCTTGACTTCTCATGTGGGTCAAGATTTGTTCTTATAGAATGTTGCTGGGGTAACAATGCCTGTGGCTTTTCAAGGAATTTCAGGAGTGACTGAAGAGCTCTCTTCATCTGCTGGTGAAGCTACTTGGGGATAAGAGAGAGGCCTTATGTCAATTTGTTTCTTATTAAGATCACATTAATAAGCATCACTCATGCAAATCTCACAGGCTAGTAGTAATTCTTGGGCTTGTGCTTCTGTGTTTGCTGACAGAATTCTCTGTTTCTATGCCCATGTATCACAACAGCTCAACTCTAAAAAAACAAATAGGTTAATTCACTTTACTTGCTCCGTGTCCGCTGAAAGTTACAATCCAGTTTTGTTTAAGTGGCTATTGAAGACAGTCTGGAGAAGTGTGGATCCTGTAAGAATTCAGTGGTGGAGCACATACTGTGTGCCTGATTGTATATGGACTGACATTTAGGGCAATTAAACGATGTACTCTTTGACAGGCACCAATAAATTCCTGGGATTCACATCAGGAAGTTGCCCCTGAATCAGGGTGGAGGAGTAGGTGATGGAGGAAGCTGGAGACCACCCCAGTGCCCTATACCCAACCTGAAAGGAACAAACCACAGGGGTCAATTCTGATTTGGGTCTAATTGACCGTGGAGTAGCCTGGAAGAGAGGCCGGTGGCAAGGGTTGGATAGAACAGAGATAAAAATCTAAATGCTCCACCAGTTTCTCTTTGTGGGAAGCAGATATGCCCTGGTTCTTATGGTGTGTGCATTTAAGGGATAAAAGAGGAAATTGACCTCCTCTGAGTTGCATTTGTGAGTTAAATCACTTTTGTACCATGACCCCATCCCCTCAAGAAAGCAAATCTCTATTAACATGCTTACAAAATATAGCATACAGCCATGAGCCAGGCTGAATTTGATGGCAGAAATGCCAGACAAGGAGAGGGGAGCTTGTGGCTTTCTGACTTTGACTTTAATCTGGTCGTCTTGATTACACAGCACAGGCAATGAGAAGCTTGATTAAATGACTTTAGTTCATTGACATCTTTAAATAGCAGAATATGTAATTTGCAATTTTACCAACTCACTTACCTGTGGGTTACCATGGTGATAAAGTATATATTGAAATGACATTTGGCATTAATTTTATTATTCTAATTTACAATCAGTGAAACAATAGCACTTCCCTACCAATGTACTTCATTTTAAGGTAACTGTGGAAGACTAAATGTACTCACATCCTCAAAGTAGTTACGAATTATGGCATATTAAAGATAAAAGGTTAAGACCAATCCATCCATCATCCAAATTAAACTTTAAATTGATGTAGGTGGTTGGGTTAAATGAGTTCTCTTGAAACAGGTATCCATCTGGCTTTTTCACCTGTGGATGGGTGGTATTTGGTCTTGAGATGAGTTACATTCAAATCCAAAATGTGTTATAATGACATGATAGTACCCTAGCTCCCCGTGTTTAGTATTTCAATGCAAGATTGAGGTATATTTATACTTTGGTGGCAACCCATGGCTGTGAAAAATAGGCCTTGGTTGAACTTTAATGGCTTAGTTAGTATTCTAGGAATAATTACTCATACATAATAGAAACGTAGGGAATTTTGGACATGTTTTATCTAATGGTAGATTTGTAACAAAAAGGTAAAATAATGAGATAACTTAAAAGCTTTTTTGTTTTTGTTATGACTACCACTAATAATATAGACTTCTTAATATAGAAGATCAGCATGAAAAAGGACTCAGGCCTTCATACTCATTTTGGAAATGATTCCACATGGATTTACCCTCTTCCAAGGAAGGGATACAATGGACTTTGTTTATGTCTTGTGAAAAGGGTGTTGGGTCCTGGCCCCCATTTTTATCTCTGCTCTTGACCACATCTGACTCTCAGGGTGTCCATATTGCTTCTCTTTCTCGCAGCATTCATGCAAGTTTGTTGAGAACTTAACTTTTTAAAAAAAAAATTCTTTCTGTGAGTGATTATTGTAGTGGGAATACATTTCAGGATACTTCTTTTGCTTTTGACTAATAGAGGAAACTAAGTCCTATCAAAAGTAGTTAAATATTTCCTCCATGTTTTACAATGGTACATATTTTCTTTTAAATTTGAGGATAAGGAAGCATAAAAAATATTTTAGGTCTGGCTAATACATTGTCTTGTCAGACAGCTATGTGCAGAAATACTCATAAAAATAGATCCTATAATATATTTTAATGGTAAATGTAATCCCTATAAGCTGTGAATAGTGATAGAAAATACAGAATCCAACTCTTTCCTTAAAAGAAGCATTTATCTCAAAAGCCAATAAAAAAAAATTGAACTCAATACACCCCAACTACCTTTTAGTTATTTATTGAAAAGTTAATTCAAATTTTGTCACCAAGTCCTCACACTGATTATTTTTCCATGTCACCACTCATACAGCCAACAATAAATAATCAAACCAAAACAACAATTGGCAGTCATAGAGAGAGAATGATATTAAAAGGTAAAACATAAATGTATCCATCAGCTAATGGAAATAAAACCAATAAGCAATGAAAATAGTAAAGAAAACATTAATTCAGGCGGCACCCTTTCAGCTTGCCTTAGGAATCATGAGTAGCAATTTGAAACCCTGTTTCTCTCCTGGGAAGAAGTGCTGCCTAGAATATGATATAAACTATACTGATCAAATAAAGAGGAGAGCCTCAGGCTAAAACAGAGAGAAAGAAGTTACAACAAAGAAAAACAGCTAGTTGTATGAAATGACACATTTATACACCAGCAAAGTAAAATTAGAAATCTCCCTCCACATAAATGTTATATTAGCTGCAGAAGAAAAATAGCTGTATAACAGAGACCAGACTTGAAAAAGAGGATGACATAAAATAGAAGATGACTTCAAATAGTTCCCAGAGCATGCCTCTTTAATATATACATATATTTAGGTTTTGATCATGATATAATAATATTAGTTTTGTTACATGATATATAGAGTTACCAGAAATAAAATGAATATTTTAGGAAAAATGTAATGAGAAACAATATGAAAAAGTACACATTGGAACAAAAAATTTGATGAATATAGATTATTAAATTTAAGGAGGGATTTGACATTCTCTTTCTTCTTTGGAAATGTAAAGCTCTTGATTCAAGCCAAATGATATCCTATGGTTTTTGTGAGCATCATTGAGCTTAGAAAAGTGTAGCCAAAGACAATGCGAAATATTGCAGAGGTATGCTTTGGATGTGATGAATTTGTTATTGCAGAAGTTCCCATCAGAAATTCAATGTCATCTACTAGGAAGGCCTCTGTGCCTAAGTTTATGCAGTACATGGCTTCTGAAAGGCAACAGATAAGTACAATTTTTGTAAATTAAATGAATGTACTTGTCGTTGGTGGTTCATCATTCTGTAAAACCATAGTACATTTGTAATGTCAATGATTAGGCCTAAAATATCTAATTGATTAGATTTTGTAAATCAGATTTTATTAGAGTAAAGCATAAAAATATTACTGACAGCAATTTAAATGTCTGTAAGGATACTAAAATGACAAACAGAAAAGATAATTATAGGAAATCATGAATGATTCACATCATAGTCAATACAATGTAAACAAGATTTTATGAGTATTTAATCTTTGCACAACTAGTAATCACTTCACTTTTCTCCCTTCCTCAAGCTAAACTCTTTAGAGTCTCAGTTCACATTTTGATCCATCAACAGCGTTTTTTTAAAATTGATCATTCCTTCTTACTTGAAACACTCTTAAGGCACTACCCTCTGCTAGAAGTCTTCATGGCTCACTGAGACTATTTTTTCATCTTCTTTCTGGTTGTATGTCAACATTAAAATGTCTAGGACCTAATCCTTGGATCATTTATCCTCTATTTGACCTCATACGCTTAATGATCTCATTGGACTTTACAACTTTATTTGCCATGTATATGTGAACTGCATTCTCTTCATCCCTGAGCTCCAGACTACTCACCCCTGCAACACAGGCAGCATCTCCTCTTGGATGTCTAATAGGTGTCTTGAGCTTAAATATGTGCAAAACTGAATGTTTAATTTTCCCCTTCCCCCTACTTGCTCCTTGACATTATTTCATTTCTGTAAATAAAAACTCCGTCCTTTCATTTACTGAAGCTCCAAACCCAAAGCCATACTTGAAGCCTATCTTTTTCTCGCACCCCACATCTAATGCACTAGTAAAGCCCTGCCTCTGCTAATATCAGCCTGACCTAAACCACTAACTTTCCCGTTTTATTGCAATGGTCTCTGAAGCCATCTTTCTGCTTCTTCTCTTTTCCACATACAGTTTTTTCCCCCCTCAAAGCAGTCAGAGTGATTTTTTAAAAAATCTAAGCAAGATTAAGTCGCCTCTCTACCCAACCCCCTCCAATCACTTCCTGGGTCATTCAAAATAAAAGACCAAGTCCTTGCATCAACCTATAAGATCTGTGTGATCTGACCACTTGACCTCTCTGATTTTGTTCCTTAAAATTTTTGCCCTACCTCCCATGCTGTTCTCCAGCCACAGCCTCCTAGCTGTCATATCAGGATCACTCCCACCTCACAACTTTTGCACCCTCAGTCCTGACCACTCTTCTTTCAGACACCTACATGACTACATTCATCTTTACTCAAATGTCATCTTCTCCATGAGGTCTTCTCTAATCACCCAATGTAAATGGAAATTTCCACCCCTGCACCCCCTACACTCCCTATCCCTTTCTTATCATTCTCCATGGCGGTTATCACAATCTGGTGTGCAATATGTTTTATTTCGCTTAATGCCCATCTCCTCCCATTCTGACATATATTCCACGAAGAAAGGAAGTATTGCCATTTTTGTTCACTGCTCAGCACCCAAAGAAGTGCCTGACATAGAAGAGGCTTAATTAGTATTTGTTAAATAAATGACTAAGTGTACCAATAGGGTTACTTTGAGTATTTAAGGAATCTAACCTAGATGTACATTCTATTGTAAGATCTGAACTTTGTGACTTATGGAATCAATAATCTAAACTTGGGACCAGGGTTTATATAGTGGAGTATATACCACCAATATAGGTGGATTGGAGGCTATTCAAGGAAAATAAATGCAAAATCAGTATCTGGCCAAGGCATTTGATTGCTCATCCAGCAGCTCTTTCCTCTTTTTTTCTTAGTGAAAGACTTCTGATTTTATGACAGTTATAGTGAATTCCATCCAACTCTGGAATGAATTATGGTAAATTTAAGGCAATCATGAAAATGTCATTTCTCTTTGCCCAGTGACTGACTAGGACAGTTCTTAGTCAATGTGATGTAAAGTTTCTGGGAAAAATTTTCTACCCTCATAAATTAGGTAGTGGTACACAGGAAAAACTGTCTATTTGTCATCTTCCTTGCTTCTTGCTTTGGATATTGCTTTTTGGAATACACTGCTTGGAGTTGGAACAGACAACTTGTAACCAGGAAGGAAACATCACCAACGTACTGAGGATGCCTGATCAGAAACATGGAAAAAGTTAACATGCTTGCCGATAGTGTTGATACTGGTCAACCTCATTACAGCCTGCTTGCAGATTTCTTGATAGGGAGGGTAATTAATGTTTATGTGGCTTATGCCACTCTTTTTTTTTTTTTTTTTTT
>NW_016808057.1:2438592-2464670 GCF_001698545.2 Rhinopithecus bieti
CCTCCCGGGTTCACGCCATTCTCCTGCCTCAGCCTCCCATATAGCTGAGACTACAGGTGCGCACCACCATGCCAGGCTAATTTTTTGTATTTTTAGTAGAGACGGGGTTTCACTGTGTTAGCCAGGATGGTCTCGATCTCCTGACCTCGTGATCCACCCGTCTCGGCCTCCCAAAGTGCTGGGATTACAAGCTTGAGCCACTGCGCCCGGCCATGCCACTCTTAATTGAGTAATTTTTTTTACCTTTTGGAAAATTATCCTAACTGAAACAGAGGACTTGAAAAAGTGAGGACATGGCACTGATTCAAATAAACCTCAATTGTAACAATTTAATCAGGGAAAACAAATACATAACTGTTATGGTGAAAAAATCCTGCAATCATTTAAAATCTTGGAATCCAGAAATGTAGGGCCAAGATGGCTGACTAGAAGCAGTGGCGATTGGAGGCTCCCGTGGAAAAGAACCATAACAGCGTGCGAGTCCTGCACTGGCATAATCAGTTTAGAGAGGAACATAAATGACCTGATGCAGCCGAAAAACACAAGATGAAAACTTCGTGAAACATACAGAAGTATCAATAACTGAGTCAACCAAGCAGAAGAAAAGGTGTCAGAGTTTGAAGACCATCTTGCTGAAATAAGGCATGCAGACAAGATGAGGGAAAAAAGAATGAAAAGGAACATACAAAGCCTCCAAGAAATATGGGACTATGTGAAAAGACCAAACCTTCAATTGATTGGAGTACATGAAAGAGATGGAGAGAATGGGACAAAGTTGGAAAACACAGTTCAGGATATTATCCAAGAGAATTTCCTCAACCTAGCAAGACAGGTCAGCATTCGAATTTGGGAAATACAGAGAACACTACTAAGATACTCCATGAGAAGATCAACCCCAAGACACATAATTGTCAGATTCTCCAAAGTTGAAATAAAGGAAAAAATGTTAAGAGTAGCCAGAAAGGCCAGGTCACCTACAAAGGGAAGCCCATCAGACTAACAGTGGACCTTTCAGCAGAAACCCTACAAGCCAGAAGAGAGTAGGGGCCAATATTCAACATTCTGAAATAAAAGATTTTCTAACCCAGAATTTCATATCCAGCCAAACTAAGCTTCATAAGCAAAGGAGAAATAAAATCCTTTCCAGACAAGCAAATGCTGAGGGATTTCATCACCACCAGGCCTGCCTTGCAAGAGCTCCTGAAGGAAGCACTAAATATGGAAAGGAAAAACCAGTACCAGCCACCTCAAAAACAAACCAAAATATAAGGACCATTGAAACTACGAAGAAACTGTACCAACTAGTGTGCAAAATAACCAGCTAGCATCATGATGACAGGATTATATTCACACATAACAATATTAACCTTAAATGTAAATGGGCTAAATGCCCCAATTAAAAGACACAGGCTGGCAAATGGGATAAAGAGTATGCATTTACTATCATGTGTGCATATTCAGGAGACCCATTGATATGGTCTGGCTATGTCCCTATCCAAATCTCAACTTGAATTGTGTCTCCCAGAATTCCCACATGTTGTGGGAGGGACCCAGGGTGAAGTACTTGAATCATGGGGGCCAATCTTTCCTATGCTGTTCTCATGATAGTGAATAAGTCTCACGAGATCTGATGGGTTTATCAGGGGTCTCTGCATTTGCTTCTTCCTCATTTTCTCTTGCCATCACCATGTAAGAAGTGCCTTTTACCTCCCACCATGATTCTGAGGCCTCCCCAGACGTATGGAACTATAAGTCCAATTAAACCTCTTTTTCTTCCCGGTCTCGAGTATGTCTTTATCAGCAGCATGAAAATGGGACTAATACAGTAAATTGGTACCAGTACAGGGGGCAGTGCTGAAAACATAACTGAAAATGTGGAAGCAACTTTGGAACTGGGTAACAGGCAGAGATAGGAACAGTTTCAAGGGCTCAGAAGAAGACAGGAAAATATGGGAAAATTTGGAACTTCCTAGAGAGTTCTTGATTGGCTTTGCCCAAAATGCTGACAGCAATATGGACAATAAAATCCAGGCTGAGGTGGTCTCATATAGGGGTGAGGAACTTGTTGGGAACTGGCACGAAAGTGACTCTTGTTATGTTTTAGTAAAGAGACTGGTGGCATTTTGCCCCTGCCGTAGAGATTTGCAGAACTTTGAACTTCAGAGAGATGATGTAGCGTATCTGGTGGAAGAAATTTCTAAGCAGCAAAGCATTCAAATGTGACTTATGTGCTGTTAAAAGCATTCTGTTTAAAAAGGCAAATGGAGCATAAAAGTTTGGAAAATTTGCAGCCTGATGATGCAGTAGAAAAGGAAAACCCATTTTCTGGGGATAAATTCAAGCCAGTTGCAGAAATTTGCATAAGTAGCAAGGAGTCTAATGTAAATTCCCAAGACCATGGGGAAAATGTTTCCAGGTCGTGTCACAGACCTTACAGCAGGCCCTCCCATCACAGGCCCTGGAGGCCCAGGAGGAAAAAGTGGTTTCATGGGCCAGACCCAGGGTCCTCATGCTGTGTGTAGCCTAGGGACTTGTTGCCCTGTGTCCCAGCTGCTCCAGTCATGACTGAAAGGGACCAATGTACAGCTTGGGTGGTGGATTCAGAGGTGGAAGCCTCTATCCTTGGTAGCTTCCATATGGGGTTGAGCCTGCAGGTGCACAGAAGTCAAGAATTGAGGTTTGGGAACCTATGTCTAGATTTCAGAAGATGTATAGAAATGCCTGGATGCCCAGGCAAAAGTTTGCTGCAGGGGCAGGGCCTTCATGGAGAACCTCTGCTAGGGCAGTGCAGAAGGGAAATGTGGGGTCAGAGCTCCCCACACGGAGTCCCTACTGGGGCACTGCCTAGTGGAGCTGTGAGAAGAGGGCCACAGTTCTCCAGACTCCAGAATGGTAGATCCACTGACAGCTTGCGTGATGCGCCTGGAAAAGCCACAGACACTCAACACAAGCCTGTGAAAGCAGCTGGGAGGGAGGCTGTCTCCTGTAAAGCCATGGGGATGGAGCTGCCCAAGACCATGGGAACCCACCTCTTGCATCAGAGTTACCTGGATATGCGACCTGGAGTCAAAGGAGATCATTTTGGAGCTATAAAATTTGATGACCCTGCTGGATTTTGGACCTCTATGGACCCTGTAACCCCTTTGTTTTGGCTAATTTCTTCCATTTGGAATGGCTGTATTTACCCAATACCTGTACCACCATTGTACATGGGAAGTAATTAGTTTTTTTTTTTATTTTTATTTTACAGGCTCTTAGGCAGAAGGGATTTGCCTTATCTCAGATGAGACTTTGGACTGTGGACTTTTAGGTTTATGCTGACATCAGTTAAGACTTTGGGGGACTGTTGGGAAAGCATGATTGGCTTTGAAATGTGAGGACATGAGATTTGGAGGGACCAGGGGCAGAATAATATGGTCTAGCTGTGTCCCTATCCAAATCTCAACTTGAATTGTATCTCCCAGAATCCCCACATGCTGTAGGAGGGACCCAGGGGGAGGTAATTGAATCATGGAGGCTGGTTTTTCCCATGCTATTCTTGTGATAGTGAATAAGTCTCATGAGATCTGATGGGTTTATCAGGGGTCTCTGCATTTGCTTCTTCTTCATTTTCTCTTCCTGCTGCCATGTAAGAATTGCCTTTTGCTACCTGCCATGATTCTGAGGCCTCCCCAGTCATATGAAACTGCAAGTCCAATTAAACCTCTTTTTCTTCCCAGTCTCAGTTATGTCTTTATCAGCAGCATAAAAACAGACTAATACACCCATCTCATGTGCAAACACACAGAGGCTCAAAATAAAGTGATTGAGGAAAATTTAACAAGCAAACAGAAAGAAAAAAAGTGCATATGTATTTAGGAGTACTCAGATTCATAAAACAAGTGCTTAGAGACTTACCAAGAGACTTAGACTTTCACACAATAATAGTGGGAGACTCTATCACTCCACTGTTGATATTAGGCAGATCAATGAGATGGAAAATTAACAAAAATATTCAGGACTTGAACTCAGCTGTGAAGGACCTCTTCAAGGATAACTACAAACCACTGTTCAAGGAAATAAGAGATGACACAAACAATGGAAAAACAGTCCATCCTCATGGATAGGAAGAATCAATATCATGAAAATGGCCATACCGTACAAAGCAATTTATAGATTCAATGTAATTCCCATCAAACTACCATTGGCATTCTCCATAGAATTAGAAAAGCTACTTTAAATTTCATATGGAATCAAAAAGGAGCCTGTATAGCCAAGACAATCTTAAGCAAAAAGAATAAAGCTGGAGGCATTACGCTACCTGACTTCAAACTATACTACAAGGCTACAGTAACCAAAACAGCATAGTATTAGTACCAAAACTGATATATAGACCAATGTAACAGAACAGAGACCTCAGAAATAACACCACACATCTACAACCATCTGATCTTCAGCAAAAGTGACAAAACAAACAATAGGAAAAGCATTCCCTATTTTATTAATGGTTCTGGGAAAACTGGCTAGCCATATGCAGAAAACTGAAAACTGGACCCCTTCTTTACACCATGTACAAAAATTAAGGTGGATTAAAGACTTAAATGTAGGCTGGGCATAGTGACTCATGCCTGTAATCCTAGCACTTTGGGAGGCGGAGGCAGGCAGATCACCTGAGGTCAGGAGTTTGAGACCAGCCTGGCCAATATGGTGAAACCCCATCTCTACCAAAAATAAAAAAATGAGTTGAGCATGGTGGTGGGTGCCTGTAATCCCAGTTACTTGGGAGGCTGAGGCAAGAGAATTGCTTGAACCTGGGAGGCAGAGGTTGCAGTGAGTCGAGATCATGCCACTGCAATTCAGCCTGGATGACAGAGTGAGACTTTGTTCAAACAAACAAACAAACAAACAAACAAACAAAAACAGCATAAATGTAAAACCCCAAAACATAAAAACTGTAGAAGAAAACTTAGACAATACCATTCAGGACATAGGAGGTGCGGGCAAAGACTTCATGATGAAAACACCAAAAGCAATTGCAATAAAAGCCAAAATTGACAAATGGGATCTAATTAAACTAAAGAGCTTCTGCACAGCAAAAGAAACTATCATCAGAGTGAACACAGGCAACCTACAGAATGGGAAAAAATTTTTGCAATCTACCCATCTGACAAGGGTCTAATATCTCGAATCTACAAGAGACTTAAACAAATTTACAAGAAAAAAACAAACAACCCCATCAAAAAGTGGGCAAAGGATATGAACAGATAGTAAATGCAAATCCAAATCACAATGAGATACCATCTCATGCCAGTCAGATGGTGACTATTAAAAAGTTAAGAAACAATAGATGCTGGCGAGGCTGTGGAGAAATAAGAATGCTTTTCCACTGTTGGTGGGAATGTAAACTAGTTCAACCATTTTAGAAGACAGTGTGGCGATTCCTCAAGGATCTAGAACTAGAAATACCATTTGCCCAGCAATCCTATGACTGAGTCTATACCCAAAGGAATATAAATCATCCTACTAGAAAGACACATACACATGTACATTTATTGCAACATTATTTACAATAGCAAGGATGTGGAACCAACCCAAATGTCCATCAATGATAGACTGGATAAAGAAAATGTGGTACCTATACACCATGAATACTATGCAGCCATAAGAGGGAATGATATCATGTCCTTTGGAGGGACATGGATGAAGCTAGAAGCCATCATCCTCAGCAAACTAACGCAGGATCAGAGAACCAAACACTACATGTTCTCACTCATAAATGGGAGCTGAACAATGAGAGCACATGGACACAGGAAGGGGAACATCACACACTGGGACCTGTTGGGGACTATGGGGCAAGGGGAGTGAGAGTGTTAGGACAAACAGCTAACACACGTGGGGCTTAAAATCTAGATGACGGGTTGATAGGTGCAGCAAACCACCATGGCACACACATACCTATGTAAAAAACCTACACAGTCTGCACTTGTATCCCAGAACTTAAAATTAAAAAAAAAAAAAAAAAAGAATTAGAGGTAAATTGTAAAATGTTAACAATAACAAATAAAAAAATAAATTCTTGGAGTCTGCAGGGTGATTATCCTGCCCTCTGGGCAGTGTTTTGGGGTCTCTGCATAGAATAGAAAATATCATGAAGCAGTATACAAAGTAGTGCTACACTCTCTTCTGCAGTCTAGGCTCTTCCTTCCCCCAGAAGAGGCTTGCCTTGTTTTATTGCTCTGTGCTTTATTGTGCTTCACAGATACTGCATTAAAAAAAAAAAAAAAAAAAAAAAAGAAGGTTTGTGGCAACCCGGCATTGAGCAAATCTATTGGTACCATTTTTCCAACTCTCTGTGCTCATTTTGTGTCTCTGTGTCACATTTTGGTGATTCTCCCATTATTTCACACTTTTTCATGATTATGTTATCTGTTGTGGTGATCTGTGATTAGAGATCTTAGATGTTACTGTTGTCATTGTTTTAGGGCATCACAAACTGTGCACACACAAGACAGCAAACTTGACAGATAAATGTGCGTGTTCTGACTGCTCCACTGACTAGCTGTTCCCCTTTTTCCCTCTCCTCAGGCCTCCCTATTCCCTGAGACACAACATTATTGAAATTAGGCCAATTAATCACCCTATAAGGGCCTCTAAGTTCAAGTGAAAGGAAGGGACACATATTTCTCACTTTAAATCAAAAGCTAGAAATGATTAAGTTTAGTGAGGAAGGCACTTTAGAAAGCTAGGCCACTTGCACCAAATAGCCAAGTTGTGAAGTGAAAGCAAAAGTTATTGAAGGAAATTAAAAGCACTACTCCAGTGAATACACAAATGATAAAACGATGCTGAGTATCAGTCCTGGATGCAGCTGGAGGCCATCATCCTAAGCAAATTAAAGCAATAATGGAAAACCAAATACTGCTTGTTCTCACTTACAAATGGGAACTAAACAACGAGCACACATGGACATAAATATGGGAACAATAGACACTGTGGACTACTAGAGGGAGGAAGGGAAGGGAGGGGGATATGTGTTGAAAAACTACCTATTGGCCACTATGCTCACTACCTGAGTGTTGGGATCCATAACCCAAACCTCAGCACCATGTAATATTCCCATGTAACAAACCTGCACATGTACCCCCTGTATCTAAACTAAAAGTTGAAATTTAAAAAAAAGAAAATGAAACACCCTTATTGCTAATGTGGAGAGCATTTGAGTGATTTGGATAGAAGATCAGCCCAGCCACAACATTCCTTTCAGCCAAAGCTTAATCTAGAGCACAGACCCAATATTTTCCAATTCTATGAAGGCTGAGAGAGATGAAGGAACTGCAGAAGAAAAGTTGGAAACTAACAGAGGTCTGTGCATGAGATTTAAGGAAATAATCCTTCTTCATAGCATAAAGTGCAAGTTGAAGCAGCAAGTACTGATGTAGAAGCTGTAGCAAGTTATCTGGAAGGTCTAGTTAAGATAATTGAAGGTGGCGACGCTAAACAACTGCTTTTCAATGTAGATGAAACAGCCTTCTATTGGATGAGGATGCCATCTAGGACCTGCCTAGTCAGAGAGAAGAAGTCAATGCCGGGCTTCAAAGCTTCAAAGGACAGGCTGACTCTTTTGTTAGGGGCTAATGCAGCTGGTAACTTTAAGTCCAATACAATGCTAATCTACCATTTTGAAAATCCTAGGGACCTTATGAGTTATGCTAAACTTACTCTGCCAGTACTCTAGAAATAGAACAACAAAGCTGAGTAACAGCACATCTGTTCATAGTATGATTTACTGAATATATTATGCTCACTGTTAAGACTTAATGCTCAGGAAAAAAATCATTTTAAAATATTACTGCTCATTGACAATGAACCTAGTCACTTAAGAGCTCTGATGGAGATACACAAGAAGATTAATGTTGTTTACGTGTCTGATAACATGACACCCATTCTGTAGCCCATGGATTGAGAATTAATTTCAACTTTCAAGTCTTATTATTTAAGAAATAAATTCATAAGGGTATAGCTATCTGCCACAGATAGTGATTTTTCTGATAGATCTGGGCAAAGTAAATTGAAAACCTTGTGGAAAGGATTCACCATTGTAGATTCTATTACGAACATTCTTAGCCAGGCACTGTGGCTCATGCCTGTAACCCCAGCACTTTGGGAGGCCAAGGCAGGCAGATCACTTGAGGTCAGGAGTTCAAGACCAGCCTGGCCAACATGGTGAAATTCCCATCTTTACTAAAAATACAAAAAATTAGCTGGGCCCTGGCAGGAGCCTATAATCCCTGCTACTCAGGAGGCTGAGACAGGAGAATTCTTTGAACCTGGGTGGCAGAGGTTGCAGTGAGCTGAGATCGTGCCACTGCACTCCATCCTGGGCAACAGAGTGAGACTGTGTCACAAAAAAAAAAAAAAGAAAAAAGAAAAAAGAAAGAACATTCTTGGTTTATAGGAGGGGGTAAAAATTTAACATTAATAGGAGTTTGGAAGAGGTTGATTTCAACCCTCATGGATGACTTTGAGGGGTTCCTAACTTCAGTGGGGGAAGTAACTACAGATGTGGTGGAAATACCAAGAGAGCTAGAATTAGAAGTGAAGCGTAAAGATGTGACTGAATTGCTACAATCTCATGATCTAACTTGAATGTATGAGCAACTGCCTTTTACGTGTGAGCAAATAAAGTGTTTTCTTGAGATAGAATGTACTCCTGGTGAAGATGCTGTGGACACTGGTAAAATGACAACAAAGGATTTAGAACATTCTATATACTTAGTTGATAAAGCAGTAAGAGGGCTCGAGAAGACTGTCTCCAACTTTGAAAGAAGTTCTACTATGGGCGAAATGCTATCAAACAGCATTGTGTGCTATAGAGAAATCTTTTGTGAAAGGAAGAGTCAATCAATGTGGCAAACTTCATTGTTGCCTTATATTAACAAATTGCTACAGCCATCCACCTTCAGTAACCCCCACTTTGATCATTCTGCAGCCATTGACACTGAGGCAAGATCCTTAGCAAAAAGACCAACCAGCAAAAGATGCCAATTCCCTGAAGGCTCAGGTGATCATTAGCATATTTTAGCAATAAGGTATTTTTAAATTAAGGTATGTACATTTTTTTTTAGACATGATGCAACTGTACACTTAATATCCAATAATATAGTGTAAACATAACTTTTATATGCCCCAAGAAACAAACAAATTAGTGTGACTTGCTTAATTGTGATATTCATTTTATTGCTGTAGTCTGGAACCAACCCCACAATGTCTCTGAGGTACGCCTGTGTAATGATGAGCATGAGTGGTGCCTGGCTGGGGTCTCCTCTCAGCCCTTCATACTCAGGACTTAGGACATGGAATGTCCTGTGTGAGATCATCCGCACAGGGAAGATCTGCATTCTGTAGAGTTAAAACTGTGGCTGCTTTATTTTTGTTAGAATTTCTATTTCTCATTATTTTTCCTCTTGAAGTCAGTTTCAAATCCTCTGGCTTCAATAAAACAACTCTCTTCTAACATTTTCTTTACAGTGTGGAGCCATTGTTCATGCTCAATTAAAGATGATGACGAATAACACAACCAACAGTAATTAGTGGCTTGAAAGAAAATGATGGCTGAAAAACGGTAGGGAACTTCCCAGGAGTGTTTTATTTCTATTTTGACTAGCCTTATGAAAAAATGTAGCGGAAGCATCATCCACCTGGGATGTAATGAGTCTGGACAAATAGCAAGAATAGATGACAGTGGGGAATTCTGCAATAGTGAGGTAATGAGCTGAGATGCCCAGTGGTTTTTCATCCTATTTAATTTCAAAGGTTTAATTTTCACCATTACCAAATGGTGATTATTACATCCCCTCCTGAACACAGCATTGACCTAGATCCTACCCCCTAGAAGGATATTACACAAGCATGCATTTTGAATTTCCCTTGGTTATATTCATAAAAAAATAGTACGTGGCAAAATGCTCTTAATAGAGCACGATCTTGCTTCTCTGCCTTTGGCCTTGCTGTCTCCCGTGTTTGGAACACCCTGCCCTCTTCCGCTTATGCTGCTCTTCAGATCCTTCCTACTCAGGCCCCTGCCCTCCTGGAAGCCTTCCTGAATCTTTCATCTCTCACAGAATTGTTTCTTCCTGAGTTCTCAAAGAACTTTTTATAATCCCACCCTCAGCAAATAATTAACATTTTCTTAAATTTAAAGAATATTTTTAAAAAGTCTTGTATAATTTATGTACAATAAAATGTATGTATTTTGAGTGTACAGTTTGATGAACTTTAAATGTAACATTCACTCAAATCAAGATCTAGAACATTTCCAGAAGGCTCCCTGAGCACTATTCTAGCCTCTAATGCCATAGACTAGATTTGACTGGTTTTGATCTTCATATAAATCAATGGCTCCCATCTGAAAGTGGTTTTATCCCCAAGAGTACATCTGGCAATGTCTGGAAACATTTTTAGTTTTCTAAACGGGCCTTGGGGTGGGGGTACTATTGGCATCTGTTAGGTAGAGACCAGGGATGCTACTAACATCCTACAATGTGCAGGAAGATGCCCCACACCAAAGGATTCTCTCACTCAGAATGTCAATAGAGCTGATGTTGAGAAACTCTCATATGGATAAAATCATAAAAATTATATACTCCTTTTTGTCTGTCTTCTTTTATGCAACATACATTTGTGAGAATCATCTAACTTGCTGCATGTATCAGTAGCTCTTATTTATTGCTGTGTATTTTAGTGTACAGTAAATAAGTACACAAAACCTTTATTTATTCATTCTACTGTTGATAGATATCCCAAAGTCATTTTTTAATAAGGCATTTAAAGTAGCTATTTTATTGGTAAATATTTGTATACACTAGATTGAAGGAAGTTAGTATGGAAAAGTGGTTAAGAGGTCAGTTTGCCAGACTATCTAGGTCCAAGCCTTGGCTTCATTGTATTTTAGTTATAGGACCTCGGTGGCAAGGTACTTAACCTCCCTGGGCCTCAAGTCCCTATCAGTACAATGGAGATAATGAGATAATAGTACCTATTTATAGGGTTGTTAAGAGGATTAAATAAGTCACCATATTGAAAGTGCTTAGAATAGAGCTGAATTCGTTTTAAGTGTTGAAAAAAAAATTGGGCTATGTGCCTACCTAGTACACGGAGCTTAGTTACTGGTCAAAAATATTTTATGTAATAAAAAATTACTGGTAAGATAGGGAAAAAATAATTAATTTTGGGGCATTTTTCAAGGCTTCAAAAGGCACTGGTGTTTAGCAAAGGGTCTCTAAGGAACTATGTCCATCCCAATTTGGAGCTATCTCTGATAATAAAAATATCTGTAGACAAATTGTTGTATACATCTTAAAATAACACAATTTATGGGCTTTAAAGAAATCTCTCTAATGAGAAGAAAAATTCAATGTCAGGATTTTACATCAATTTTAAACTAATCTAGAAATTTAGTCATGATTTTTAAGAAATCTCCAGGTTGAACCAAGGTGATTAAAGATAAATGTTCTAATTCTTCTTGATTATGAGAAATAACAGCACATGGCAGGGGGAAATGGCCCAAACTATTGTAGATATGTACTCAATGGTTTTGAAAAAAAATTAGATTAAAAGAAACATAAATAGGCCGGGCTCGGTGGCTCAAGCCTGTAATCCCAGCACTTTGGGAGGCTGAGACGGGCAGATCACGAGGTCAGGAGATCGAGACCATCCTGGCTAACACAGTGAAACTCCATCTCTACTAAAAAATACAAAAAAAAACTAGCCGGGCGAGGTGGCGGGTGCCTGTAGTCCCAGCTACTGGGGAGGCTGAGGCAGGAGAATGGCGTGAACCCGGGAGGCGGAGCTTGCAGTGAGCTGAGATCTGGCCACTGCACTCCAGCCTGGGCGACAGAGCGAGACTCCGTCTCAAAAAAATAAAAAAAAAAAAAAGAAACATAAATAATTTGTGTGGTTGAAATAGGAGTTTATTGGGTGACATTATTATTACTATTATTTATTATTATTGTTATTATTTTCAGAGATGGATTCACTCTGTCACCCAGGCTGCAGTGCAGTGGTAGGATCAAATTCATTGCAACCTTGGACTCCTGGGCTTAAAGTGATCCTCCCGCTGCAGCCTTCCGAGTCACTAGGACTACAGGTGTGTGCCACAATGCTTGGCTAATACTGGATGACATTATTAAATCCACTTGAAGATTATTGTTAAAATAACTTTTTGCACCAAGTATAATTTTCAGTCCCCCTTTATGTGTTACCTATGTCCAAATACAAAGGAGATGCTTGGCCATATAGCACACCTTTTTGGCTGAGCGTATTAGTAGTAATTCTGTTAAATAAGACTATGTAAATGGTCAAACCTGGTTCTGAGAAACAATTCAATGTATGATACAGATTGTTCGAATATAAAAGTTTTGCTTCATTATCATATGATGCTTGTGTGCATGTTGATAGTGGTCACTAGCCCTCATTGTCTAATTGTGGAAGGGATCTGAATGGCACTTGGTGGGAAAGATGAACTTAGTGCATATCGTCTGCTGTATATAAATTCTGGAAGCAACTCCTGGCTATTCTCCGTTTAATTTTTCCCAGAGAAGAACTTCTTTATCATGGAAACCAGGGGATATGGCTTTTTTCACCTGTTAAGAAATAGGGGTCCAGGTATGGTGGCTCACATCTGTAATCCCAGCACTTTGGGAGGCTGAAGCGGGAGGATCACTTGAGGTCAGGAGTTCAAAACCAGCCTGGGCAACATGGCAAAACCCCATCTCTACTAAAAATATAAAAATTAGCTGGGTGTGGTGGCACATGCCTGTAGTCCCAGCTACTTGAGAGGCTGAGGCAGGACAATTGCTTGAACCTGGGAGATAGAGGCTGCAGTGCACTGTGATCAAACCACTGTACTCCAGCCTGGGTGACAGAGTGAGCCTCTGTCTCAAAATAAATAAAAATAATAATAATAAAATAATTAAGGGCAGCTTCTGAACTTTGTTGATTCAGTATTGTATTCATGAGTTGTGATAGCATTTTTGAGCAAAGCTAGAATCTTGATAACAAGTCTTTTCTGTAGGTGCCTGTATATATCACCAAGCTAGAGGGTAAGTACGCTTTTGCCCACGGGACTCAATGACAATGTTTAAATGATTTAGACATTTAGATACTGGGCTGTTGCTGCTGAGAGAGCCAGGTTACTCTTAGGTAGGAGTACCTGACCTGGTGGAGTCGGGTTATTCCAGCTGAGTGTTGCACAGAGGCCTCTGAGCACCCGGTACGGCAGTGACCCCCAGGTGTGTCCCTCACTGCAAAACTGTTGATGTGGTCTTTTTGGCTTACACAGTTCTTCCTCAATGAACAACTGTATAACAAGTCAAAAGACTTCTAAGAAAAATGTAGATTATATTACAACCAGGTGTTCTTATGGAGAACCACAATTTCTTATTTGGTACATGGAAAAAATTGGGGGGAGAGAGACTGTCTTATATGATCCCACTAGTGAAAAAAATTTTTTTAAAGAAACATTCCCCAGTGTCACTGAATCAATGACACAGGTAAATTGGGAAAAACTTGTGGGATTCACTTGCTGTGGCTTTTGTGACGGGTTAGAGCAGAGCAGAACGTTATTGCCTCCCGACATAGAGATTTGAAATACATTTTCTTCCCCCAAGTCATGACGAGACTGTTAAAGACAGAACTGACATGCCGGGCGCGGT
The DNA here is from genome assembly GCF_001698545.2 of Rhinopithecus bieti. Classification (NCBI taxonomy): domain Eukaryota; kingdom Metazoa; phylum Chordata; class Mammalia; order Primates; family Cercopithecidae; genus Rhinopithecus; species Rhinopithecus bieti. The sequence continues at coordinate 2,452,284 of NW_016808057.1, forward strand.
GGCTCAAGCCTGTAATCCCAGCACTTTGGGAGGCTGGGCTGAGTACTGGCGGATCACTGAGTCAGGAGATCAAGACCTAGTCCTGGCTAACACGGTTGAAAACCCCGTCTCTACTAAAAAAAATACAAATAATTCATAGCCTGGGCGAGGTGTCGGGGCATCCCTGTTTAGTCCCAGCTACTTAGGGAAGAGCTGAGGCGTGAGATATGCGTAAAACCCGGGAGGCGAGCTTGCAGTGAGCGAGATCTGGCCACTGCACTTTCAGCTCCTGGTGACCAGTAGCAAGAACTCCATCTCAAAAAAAAAAAAAAAAAAAAAAAGACAGAACTGACAGTAAGCCACAGCACAGCCAAAGCTGAGGCCTCCTCCCAGCTGAGGTTTGATTAGGAGGACTGCCAGCAAATGTGACCGAGTTTTATTTCACAGAAGAAAGAACAGAGCAACAATGAAGACACAGAAGGAAAACAAGGTCAATGAGCTTTCCCGTAAAAAAAAAAAAAAAAGCCTGGTTGCAAGTAGACAACATCATTAAAGATTTTAGTGTCAAATCCACACTGTAATTTACCCTGGCAGATTGAGGAAAAATAGTCATTGATTCATTTATTCTTTTTTCATATATCTCTACTGAGTGCTATTACCATGAAAGCCGAACTTATTTTGATTTGCTTGATGTGTATAAACATTGTGAATGTCAGGTTTTCCTGAGGAAAATCCTTAGCCTCCAGAGGATGGAAGCCAGCAAGGTCTGCCCATACCCAGCCTGCAGACTCACTTATAAGGTGGTGTCTTGCAATGAAGGTACATGCCTGAGCAGGGTTCATCAATCTTACAGACATTTATGAGCCAGCAGGTCCAGTGTGCAGCTCTGAACTCCTCTCTTTCTCTTTTTCTCTCTCTCTCCCCCACATTAGGCACATTGACCAGCCTCTTGTATGAAAAAGGCCCTCTATGAAGCAAATGGTAGCTTCTTCCAGGAGTGTTTTCAGTCTTTTCTCCTGACAAGCCAATGGATCCTCTATGGGAAAGGGTGGGAAGAGGCAAACTTGGCCCTCTAGTGCAGCAATGGAGAGAGATAGTTGATTTATCCAAGTCATTTAAGAGCACTGAGTCCTTGCACGTCACTCCCAGCCAGTTGCATGTCTCAAACACCATACATTATACCAATCCCAATGTAGTTCTAACACTTCTTATGATAATAAAGTAGCCCTCAGGTATTAATCCTTTTGAGGATTAGCTTATTCCCACATTCATCATATCACACTTCTCACACTAAATTATTTCAAAATAAATCACCACAGATGTAACACAGACCTACTATGTCCTAGGCATTGTTCTGGAGATTCATAAATGAATAAAGTAGCTGCTGTCATGGGACTTACATAAAAGTTACATGTTAATTAATTGATATGTAACTTAAGGTTAGGTACTGAGAAAAGCTATGAGGAAAAATGAAGTAGATAAGAGGACAGAGAGGAATGAGTGAGGGTGCTCTCTTGGATAGGGGTCAGGAAAGACCAGTGTTGAGGGGTGCATTCAAGCAGGGTTTGAGTGAAGAGAATCATGGATATCTGGGGGTGGAGTTTGCTCTTGAAGAGGAAACAGAAAATGTAAAGGCTGTGAGGTCTGGTGGCTCAGAATGTTTTAGGAACAAGACAGCCCATTGGGCTAGACAAAGCACAGTGGACACATCAGGGGTGAATCTGGTAGATCTAGGAGACTGAATTCTAAGCTTTGAATCTTATTCAAAATGTAACTGGAGGCCTGGGAGGGCTTTGGACAGAAAAGGAAGACAGTCAGGGGTACCTGCTCAAAGTCCACAAGAAAGTGTCATTTCTTTACATGACTGTCCCAAGATTACATATACTTTCTGGCAGACTTATCTATGAATAACTTTTGGTGATATATTCAGAGCCCAACTCCCAGTTATTCACAAAAATAGCGTTCTTTGGAGATAGGGTACCATGGCATTTTTGAACTCTCATTTCATTTGTAGCAAAACCCTGTGAGCAAACCTACTTACATTTTATTGAGTTGCTACATGCTTGCAATTGGCTGGTTGGTTTATATATATTTTCCCTCATTTTCACAGCTACTTTGCAAGGTAAACCTCACCTTTGCTGTTTGGTAAGTGAGAAAACAGAGGCCAAGAAAAGTTAAGTGACTTGGCCAAGGCGACACCATCAGCAAAGTGGAGCTGAAACTTTGACACGGGTTCGCCTCAGTCCAAACCTGGAGCCCTTCTTTACTTCAAGACAGGGCTTACACTATGATTACTCACATTTAATAAAGAAATGAAGTGATTTACTCAACGTCCTCTGGCCACTGCTCTTCCTACTTACAACTGTCCTAGGAAAATTATTAGGCTCAAATAAACCTGTTTGGAAGTGTTTTCAATCTCTTGTGATAGGACTAGGGCAAGAGTCTATTTTATATTGCTTTCAATGTTCTGGAGACATGATCATTTCTTCTGCTAAAGCTAATGCCATGAGTGTAACTTGTAGATGAGTAACAGCTAGAATGAATGGATGCCTAGTGTTCCTTTAGTGCATTTCAAGTACAGACAAGGATGGCAAGGCATTGTAAACTATGCTGTTTAATTAATTTCTCATAGACTGTTGTCCTAGAGAGTCATGGAATGCAGAAGCTCAATGGAAAACAAAACTCCACAAACATACGAAGGAGGGACAGGATTTGGTTTAGCTCAGTTTAATTTAGTTTAGCTATTTGTGCCCACCAGTCCATTCCAAATGGAATTTCCTTTACTGAAAGTTCATGAGAAGAGAGACCTTGTCTATGCAGTGGATTTCATCTTTGGTGCTTGACCTGTCGTTGCTGCTATTGCATTAAATGCAGCACGTGCAGCTGCATAGACACCTTGGGAGAGCTCAGCAGCCAACAAAGCCCAAAAAATAAAGTTCATGTTTCTTGTCACTTTTAGGATTTTTAATAGTGGCTTTATTCTTACTCCGTAGTTGCCTTTCTTGGCTGAATGCTGACAGAATCTACTGTAGTTCCCCAAAAACCTAAATTAAAAAGTTACATTGGATGTGGAATCTTCATAGTCTTCTGGGTAGGATGTGAAACAGTAGAACCATTTTGGAAATCTGGCAGTGTTTTAGATGGTGAATATACACAGACCATATGACCTAGCTATTCCTTTCACGGGTATTTAGTTAAGAGAAATGGAAACATATGTCCCCCAACACAAATACTCATAGAAGCTTTACTGCCCCAAACTGGAAGAAACAGGCAAACAGATGAAAAGATTTCAGTACACTCATACGATAGAATACTACTCAGCAAATGAAACAGAACGAACCATTGATAAAACCACGTGAATGAAATATAAATGTATTATGCTAAGCAAAAGAAGCCAAACACAAATGACTGTATTTATATGAAATTCTGGAAAATGCAGAGTAATGGATAGCAACAGAAAGCAGATCAGTGGTTGTCTACTTGTGGAAACAGAGGGGGTATGGACTGCCCCGGGCTTGAGGGAACTTTCTTTTCTTTTCTTTCTTTTTTTTTCTTTTTTTGAGACAGAGTCTTGCTGTGTCACTTAAGCTGAAGTGTAGTGGCATGATCTTGGCTCACTGCAGCCTTGTCTTCCTGGGCTCAAGTTATCCTCTCACCTCAGCTTCCCAAGTAGCTTGGACCACAGGCACACGCCACCATGCCCAAATAATATATATGTTTTATAGAGACAGAATTTTACCATGTTGCCTAGGCTGATCTCCTGGGCTCAAGTGATCCAGCCACCTTGGCTTCCCCAAGTGGTGGAATTATAGGCATGATCCACCACACCGGGTCAAGGCCAAGGAAACTTTCTGAGAGTGAAGGAAATATTCTAGATCTTGATTGTTCTGGTAGATCTGGAGACACACACACACACACACACACACACACACACACACAATTTGATAAAATTTGTCCAGTTGTACACTTAAAATGGATGAGGCTTATTATATCGAAATTATATGTCAGGCTGTGCACAGTGGCTCACACCTGTAATCTCAGCACTTTGGAAGGCCGAGGTGGGCAGATCACCTGAGGTCAGGAGCTCAAGACCAGGCTGGCCAACATGGTGAAACCCTATTTCTAACAAAATACAAAAATTAGCCGGGTGTGGTGGCGGGTGCCCATGATGCCAGCTACTTGAGAGGTTGAGGCATGAGAATCAGTTGAATCCAGGAGATAGAGGTTGCAGTGAGCCGAGATGGAGCCACTGTACTGCAGCCTGGAAGACTCTGTCTCAATGAGACTCTGTCTCAAAAAAATAAAAAAGAGTCAAAGGAATCGATTTTTTAAAAAGTTATGTTAAATACTTTCTTTGTGTTGCCTTGAATGTCTGAATCCCCCAGCTCCCTTTGTCCAGTAATTCACTGGTTCCTCTTTTTGCATCTGGAAGCTTCAAAATGGTATGATCAAACGGATGTCTAGCTGCTTTCTTCCGATATTTTATCAGTCGAGGAGTGATGGAAATATATGGGCAAAGGTCTGTATTCTGCTGATGGGTTGGTCTTTAAGAATAAGAATGAATTCCATTTTAAGCATGGGTCCTACCTTTATTCTTTCTGGCCCTTCAGCATCATATACAGATTTAAACAGATAGGGATGCAGATGATGAATGAACAGAGCAAGGAAAATATTTAAAATTGGATGAGCCATGAATTCTGCCATTCTATTCTATGAATGACTCTTCTGGGAAGAGCCAGAAATGGGAGTGATGAAAACTGTTACCCAGGGTCTCCTGCAGTGAGTGTCTCACTGCTTTAAAAGATTGTAACACTTTTAAAGATACGTGGCTTTCATATAACGTATCTTCTTAAACACAAGCCAATTGCTTACCTGGTGCAATAATACTGAGGAAACACTATGTTTCCATGCTAGAAAATTTAAGGTAATTTATTCTATCTTTTATCAGAAGGAGCTACAAACTTCTCAAAAAGAGAAATTTGGGTTCAATTCCAGGAAGGTAGCAGTGTGGGAGACAGCCTCCAGGATGGCCCCAACTGGGTTTGTCTCCTGGTGCTCCTGCTACTGAGTGGAGCTCCCACAGGACTTTTGTAAACCAGGTTGTTCTACCGACCAATAGAAAATGGCAGAAATGAGGGTGTATGTGTGATTTGGGAGACTAAGTCACAGAAAACATGGCCACTTTCGTTTGATTTCTCTTAGATCAGTTGCTGTGAGGGAAGCTGACACTCAAGCATCCCACAGATATGTTTATGTGTCAAGGAACTGAGGCCTCCTGCCAAGGACGGGCTCTAACTTGCTAGCTCAGGTAAGTCATCTTGGAAACAGATCTTCCAGCTCTTTGGGGATCAGGATAACTGCCATCTGGCTGCCATGTTAACAACAGCCTCGTGAAAAATTCCAAGCTAGAACCGCCCCCCCTGGCCACCCACTGAATTTTTCCTGAATTCACAACCCACAGACACTGTGAGTTGATAAATGATTATTAACTTAAGCCATTACATTTTGGAGTAGTCTGTCATTTGGCAATGGATAACGAACACAATTAGAGTCCTGAGGACCCTTGGGGACTCTCTGGCAACCGACTACCCCCAACCCCTTTTTAATTTCTGAGATGGAGTCTTGCTCTATTGTCCAGGCTTTGGTGCAGTGGCACAATTTTGACTCACTGCAATCTCTATCTCCTGGATTCAAGCAATTCTCCTGCCTTGGCCTCCTGATTAGCTGGGATTACAGGTGTGTGCCACTATATCTGGCTAATTTTTGTATTGTTGGTAGAGACAGGGTTTTGTCATGTTGGTCAGGCTGGTCTTGAACTCCTGGCCTCAAGTGATCCTTCTGCTTTGGCCTCCCAAAGTGCTGGGATTACAGGTGTGAGCCACCACACCCAGCCTACAACCAACTCCCTTCTAAATAAAAGCATTCAGTCTGAGTACAGCTATGAGTATCCTGATTACAGAAACTTCAGGCAAAGCTTCAGGCACAGTTCACGTATTGTCTCATTTAATTCGTATAACAGTGTTATAAGGTACATATCCCTTTTTACCCCATTTTACAGATGAGGAAAAAGTGTAGTGCAGAAAATTCCAAGGTCACTGAGGTAGGATTGACTGACTGCAAGGCCCACAGTCTTAACGTTGAATGCAATACAGCCTCACTGTCTGACATTATTTTCACTCTAGTTATTTCGTATTCTATTTTATGTGAGATTTCAATTTGTTTTCATTTTTCTCTAAATGAGATGCAAAGTGAATTACAGGAACACAGCTATTTCACATCCCCATTGTCTGCAATTCCAGCAACACAACAGACTAAATTTCTGTGAAATCTGAGCTCTTAGTGCATTTTATCTGTGAAACATGTAACCATTTTCCTAGTAAAACAAACCAGGTGAGGGGAAACATATTTCTTCTCTTCTGGTTTTAGTCAAGTTGCCTAAAATAACTTTGCTTATGCCGAGTAGAAAGATGTTTTCTAGAAATTATCATTTCAATATGTTCACAAAACTTTAGAATATCAGTCAAAAAGCCTTAGTTTGACACTGGAAAGTAGAATTCATCACACAGAAAGAAGTTATTTTCATGTCTTAAACAAATGCAGTAATTGATTTATTCTTTTTGTTTGTTTGTTTTTTTAAGAGAAGGTTTCACTTGCTCACCTATGCTGAAGTGACCAAGTGAGACTATAGCCTCGACCTCCTGGGCTCAGCTGATCCTCCAACCTCAGGCTCCCAAGTAGCTGGGACTACAGGCACACACTACCATACCCGGCTAGTTTTTTGTACTTTTTGTAGAGATAAGGTTTCGCCATGTTTCCCAGGCCTGTCTTGATCTCCTGGGCTCAAGGGATTCTCCTGTCTCAGCCCTCAAAGTGCTGGGGTTACAGGCATGAGCCATCATGCCAGGATGATTTGTTCTTTAGTTACTAAATCTCCATAATTTTTGCTTTACTTTATTAATAATAAATGCTTTTGTTGAATACTAACATAGCTGAACTATACAAATGTGCCTTCAGTACATAATTTTTAACAATTCTTCATCAATAACTATGAAATAAATACTAATGCTACCCTCGTTTGACAAATGATGAGAAAAATGATGGGCAAGGAAATAATGGCCTTCCCAGTGACACCCAGCTTCTAAGTGGCAGACTTGGGATTTGAACCCAGGTCTGCCTAATCCCAAAGCCTACACTTTTTTCTACTACTCACTGCTCCTGTGTTACTCTGAAAGAACTGATGAAAAGTATTAAATATACAAGAACCAGTGGTCAAATAGAGTAGAAACCTATTATAAATAGCTTTCGGATTCAGATACAATTGTTGAGATGAAGGGTGTCTATGTTAGAGTGTAAAACTGTACATACTTGGCCACAGCAAAACCAGCAATATGGAACCAGTTCTGTTATACCAAGAGTTTTAAGGTACTCTTCCACTGTATTTTAAAAAGTGAAAGAACACTGTAATATGTAGACTTCCCCAGTCACAGATGTAGATCAGGCTGTTATTCACCTGTCTATTTTTTATTTGTAAAAACTAATTTTCTGTCAGATGAAGTATATATAGCCATAGATCTCCTTAATGGTAGAGTTAGGGCTGGAAGGTTAGTGTTCAGGTGCCAAGGATGGTGATTTTTGCAGCATGCACGTACTTTCTTTTAAAAGTATTTTAGACCTGGCACATAATGATTTTGAGTCAGTGTGTGCCTAATATCATGCTCACCATTTTAAAAAATATTGGAAACTAACAACAGTTTTAGAAGTACACCTCACAGAAGTCTCAATCTATTGCGGTTTCTGCTAGGACAGTCCTTGAATTTTTTTTTTTACTTTTTTTTTGTAAAGTAATTCTCTCAGAGTCTATAGTTATTAAATTCTGGGGGTAATAAACATATAAATATTTATGGAAGTGAAGAATAGTTTAGATTAGTTTTCTCAGACACAGACTTCAATGTCATTTTTTTCCAACTCATCTCACATCATTTGATTTGAATTTAATACCATTGACACGTGATGATTGCATACAAACTCAAGAGTCACCCTGAGGGTGACCATACTAGATTTCTTTTAGGAGAAAGGCCAGTGCAATTAACTTCATAGGTAAAAATTTCTTCATGAAATCCAGCTGTGACATATATACTTCAGACGGAATGTATATACAATGAGAGAGCTCTTTTAGAGGAGAACAAAGTAAAGGGGTTTGGTAAAACTTATCATGAAACTAGATTAGATCTAGACCCCAGAAACACTGGGCTGAAGAAAGTAATGTGAATATCAATAATCTAAATAGGTCTTTTAGAATCAGGAAAAATAAAAATTAACTAGTAACCACTTATTAATGGTTTATGCTTTTCCAACTTGCAAAACTACTTTAAGTAAGCTTTTCTCCTTCACTATTTATGCATGTGTGAAATCCATAAATCCAGTTTAATCCAGTAAAATACACTTCTGACTCCTCATTCACAATAAGCACAAAGATCTTTCTCACATGTACAAATAATATGGAGCCTACAGAAGCACAGCTTTGTGAATTGCGATTATGACATGACTTTGAAAAAACTGCAGAGTATTCACAATAGAATGTGAAATACACTTTGTATAAAGAATGAGCTCGAGGGTGGATCAGGAGCTGTTCCCACTGGACAGTGGTGTGTTTAGAAGTCAGGTTAATTAGTAATTAATTAACTAATTAATTACTATTAATATAGTTGTTTGTTTATAAACTACCTGCTCAGGCATATGATGCTCCATATAACCAACCTTCAGTGACACTGAGAATATATCGGATTTGGCAGCTAACTCATTCTTCCTGCTCAATTCTGTGTATTTTTCTTAAGATATTCAGAGAAATAGTTAAGGAAGTATCCCCTGAGTGTTCCACAACTCTGAGCAGTTGTAGGAAACATAGCTAGCCCTCCCTCTGTGGTCTGTATATCCTTGGTGTTGGGCTCATGGATATGACAGAATTCGTTTCTATGCAGAAAGAGAGGATGGGTCATAGAGGTCAGGGTCCTGATGTCCTCCACACTGCATTCCTGTATAATGGCAAAGACTGAAATGGGTTAATGATCTGCAACTAGTAACTAGCTATTTTAATTTTTATTGGCAAGAAAGGCAATAATCAAATGACTCCTATGGGGAAGAATTATAATGATGTTAGCAATAAGCCTTCCAGTGAATTATACTAATTAATTTCTGTAGGTCAGCATTATCCATCACCTCCATCATAAAAGGCAGGGAAGCCTCAATCCGGAGAAGCAAAGTTGCATTTCAAAAGCTTTTGAGTGGGCATCCAGGGATTGGAATTTGTAGCTTTGCATTCCAAATGGAATGTTGAATTTAGAGAATTAGGACAATGCCCAAGGAGTTTACTCTCTTCCTTCTCTATAGGGGTCAGGCACAGGGAAGATGAGGCGCAAGTACTTGGAGGACCAAATAGGGATATTGTTAGTGCTGTCCTGGTAGTACTTGAGCTGCAAATAAACAAACTTCACTCCAGAAGACTCTCTAGTGTGCAACTTTGAAGGCATGAAATTCACACACACAATGGTGGTTCAATAGGCTACTGCCCAGTAGGACCACTCTTTAAAAATTAAAATAAGATTGAGTTTTCTATAAGAGGAAGCAGCTCTGCCCTAGAAATTGGCTCTATTCAGCTTTCTGAATAAGAGCTAATGCAAGTCTCTTGTGAATATACTTTTTTAGAGTGTTGTCTTATGTTAGTGCAAATGGGCAAAACAAACAAATAAAAATAAAACCCAAAAAACAGAAGAAAGCAAAAAACTCAGATTGCACAGGAGAGAAAATGTGGGAGTTTATTCTTTTTGTTACGTGTCTTTATTTTTATTGTATATATTTAAGGTGTACAACATCATGTTTTGATATACATAGTGAAATACTACAGTACAGCCAATTAACAAATCTATCATCTCACAGTTACCCACCCCCCCTTTTTTGTGGCGAGTCACCTAAATTTCCAGTATATAACACAATATGATTAACTATAGTCCTTATGCTATACACCAGATCACTAGACTTACTCATCCTATGCAACTGCAACTTTACGCCCTTTGACCTACATTTCCCCATGACTTTACATTTCTCCCCTGTCAGCCTCCCCCAAACTCTCCCTCCTGTTTTTGGTAACCACCATTTTACATCGTTTTTCTGCATGTCAACTTTTGCCAATATTCTGCATGTAAGTGAGTTTATACAGTATTTGTCTTTCTGTGCCTTTATTATTTCAGTTAGTGTAACATTCTCCAGGTTCATTTGGAGGGTTTCTGCTGCTCCTTTGCTGTACTCTAGAACTCTTCCTTCACTCTTTTTGTTGACGTGTAGTCATTTCTTCTTTGTTTCTATGAGGGAGAAGAACATTGGGAACTTCTGGCCTTCCATCCCACTGATGTTACGCCTTCGGAGTTTATTCTTAAGGTGGGAAGACATCAACCATTCAGTCTTGATAATCCAACACAGAATGTACAGTCAGAGTAGGAGGTTTTCTGCCATTTTATAGGGCAAATATGCTTATACAATTTATTTGAGCAAGATGAACAATTGCTAACACTAGAAGACTTTTATGTTGCATGAATTCAGGAACTCAAATTTCAGCCTTCTTAGCACTATGACAAATACACTTGTGACCACAATAGTAGATGGTATTTAAAATGGTGCACTCTTTCCAAACTGAAGGCTCCTGTGTTTAGACACTTCCCCCGACTCTGGCTAGGGAATTTGAAACCATTTGCTATGAACAGTATAACAAATGCACATGTGAAAATCTTGTTCCTTGCTCCTAGGCATTCTAGCTTTTGGAGTTTGGTAGCATTTAACAGTGACCATCAGCTTTGTATGGAGAATAATACTTGATGTTACATCTTACAATTAATTATAAGATAAAGACATATAATTCATAGCTAAGTTGACTCTCCATTTTGATAATATGGCTGCTAGTTTGGGCAGCTGATTTGAACTTTTGCATATGATATTCAGATTGAAGTAGTTATTTCCTCTTATGTAAAACTTTCATCAACCCTACCTGGTGCATTGATCAATTTTAGCACTTTTTTGTCTGTCTAGAACTGCAGTACTTTTGCTGTCAAGGCTGGCTCTACTGCAATCCTAAGGGCTATATTCAAGGTCATGTGACTGTTTACTATTTTAATAAAAAAGAACTTATAAATGCAAAATGCTATTCACTATTTATTCATCTCATGTATTCATTCAATGCTCGTTGGCTTACTGTGGTGTTTGCCTAATATGTATTCCACAGCACATCTTTTGTTTCTGCAAAACTGCACATTATATCATTTTTGCAGCTGACACTAACTTTCTCCTAGGGAAATATTCTAATAACAAAGGAAAAAAGAAAAGGCTACAATGAGGAGCTACCAACCCTTGCAAATTTGCTTAATTTGCTGAAAAGGTAGGGAGATTTTAGGGGCCACACCGACCTTGAATAGTGAGAAATCCCACAGCAAAAAGTGTTAAACCATAGTTCATTGCCAAATCTTATTACTATACTTCCTAGTTATCTTGGTTATTTTCACTTTAAGTTCCTTATGATCTAGCAGATATATGTCATGGTTTACATGAAACCTCAAACAACCATGGGGAAATCAACGTATTTATTCTGCTTTCCCCCATGAGAGACTGAGAATAATGATTTTCAGATTACTTCCTTATTTTTTTCCTTGGAAGGCTTTGGATTAGAAGATTTAAATAGTGATGTCTCTAGGCCTTGCACTGTATGCTCACACCTGTAATCCAAATACTTTGGGAGACCAAGTTGGGAAGATCAATTGAACCCAGAAGTTTTGAGACCAGCCTGGACAATAAAGCAAGACCCAATTTCTACAAAAGATAATAAGTAGAATTAGCCAGATGAGGTGGTGTGGGTCTATAGTCCCAGCTACTTGGGAGACTGAGGCAGGAGGATCCCTTGAGCACAGGATTTGGAGGCTACAGTGAGCTATGATTGTACTACTACACTTTAGCCTGTACAACAGAGTAAGACCCTGTCTCTAAAAAATTAAAACAAAAAATAGCAATGTCTCCAAATTCAACAATGTCAGGACTGCATTTGGGACAGTTCTGGTCATTCATCAAATCTTCATAGATTTGAAGTTCTATTCTAACCCAGGTTTCAGTATGCAATTTGGGACAAAGCAGATCTCAGTTTGAGTCTGGCTCCACTGCTACTGAGGTGGATGAAATTAACAAATCATTATCCTCTCTGAGCATTCTTTTCCTCATCTACAAAATGCAGATAAAAATGCCCACCTTCAAGGGTTGTTGTCTGTGTGTATGTATTTAAGAGACCTAGTAAATGTTGATTACTTTTCCACTTTCTTTTGCTCTTAAAGAGGATAAGGTATGTATGTTTTTTTTTTTTTTTTTTTTTTTTTTTTT
>NW_016808057.1:2464932-2502969 GCF_001698545.2 Rhinopithecus bieti
TTCATTCACTTCTCTGAGATGGAGCTAGTTATAGTGATTTCTGTTGAAATTTTTAAGCAATAAAAAAGTAAAGATACACATCCTGTCTTTTCCAAAACTAGTGCCAGTGGTCAAATCAAATAGACATAAGGCATCTTCAAGTATTTTGACTCCAAGAGACCAAAAGACCAGGACTTATACCTGGATCCTCCCATCACTAGCTGGAGAACTTTAACCTATTCAAGACTTAATTTCCTCCTTTATAAAATAGGGCTTATAATATGAGAAATTTCAGGAAAAGCATCCTAAAAAGTTATGAAGATTAAATGAGACAATGTCAATATCAAGTGCTTGGAATGTTTAGCACATGGTAGAGGCTCAGACACACTCTCTACAATGTCACCAGCTGCTTTTCTTTTGGCCAGGATTCTCTGTTGGATTATAGTCTTGAATATCACAGACTGAGTCCTGGTGATTCAATCTCATACAATTTGGTCACATTGGTAAAGATATGGCCAAGACCAACAGTAGCATTTATTATCTATTTTTAACTCAGTTTAGGCAGCTTTTGTTTTAAATACAACCTCCCAGCTTGAGTAAACGGTGGGTACCATGTTACATGTCTGGGTGGCTCCACTTAATAAACCTAAAAATTACACTTAAGGTTCTAAGTGTGGAAGAGAGAGATTTCTCAGTTAATTGCTTGAAGCTGAAACACAATTTTAAATGAGACCAATGATTGCTGTGATTTTTGTTAGCATCTCTTGAATCTTTAGTTTGAACATCTCCAGGGCCTCACTGGGGAGCTGCTGTGTTGCTCTGCAGGGACAGTGTAAGTGAGCCTGAAAGAAGAGTGACCCATGGGCTAGTGATGGAAGGTAAACCTTTTCAGTGTTGCAAGCATGTATAATCTCCAAAGGTAAATATTGCTTGCAGTGAAGGAAGGACTCTGATAAGTTCATTTGCAGCAGAGGACAGAGTAGGGACAGCATACTGAGATTGGGGGACAGAAGAACCCCTGTTGTTCTTTAAACAATGGACGACAGAGTGCTTATTTTTTAACCATTTCCAGATGCATGTAACAAAGTCACATGGGAGATTTATTTCTTTTACAACAGAAGTCAATTGGGCATGACACTAATGTATTGTTTCAAGAAAAGTCTAACTCAACTAAATCGAGACTCAGTAAGAAATTTAAAGAGAAGCAATTTCTGTTATCGGTTTTAATGAATACCATTAAGTGATAACCAAAAAGAGAGAAGAAAAAAAGAGTAGGGATTGCTCAGAAAACATCCTTCCCACTTTTCTAAATTATCATGACAACAGAGTCTTTAGCTGTGAAGTTAATTTCCTTGGTAATTACATTCTATTTAGAGGTGCGATTGCTTAGAAACACCCTCCTGGCGAGGAAGCTTTTTTTATTTTAGTGAGGGATGAAGACGAAGGGGTCCCCTGTACCACATGGCAAGTATTTCCTTTCCCTGCTTCACCCTTGGGCACTTATCCATGGGGTGCCTTGGGAGTGCCTCCCATTCCAGTGACTGCCTCTCATCCTGAAAGCAGTGGGCAGAATTCACTTTAGAGAGACTCTCAGGAGATGGCTTCTTTGGCTGGGAGTGAATAGCACTTGCCTTGAATTCTAGGGGCTCTCTGAAGGCACTTACATCTCCCCCCGTCCCTGGGACTGTATGAAGGAGGGTTAAATGGGCCATAGTATCACTATTGTAGTTATGTAGGTGAGAGAGCTGTGTACTTAGAAGAGAAATATTTTTTAGATCAAAATGAACACTGGTCTTCTAAGGCTCATTAGCATGCTGTTGAATCATTGCAAGCCTGATTCTACTATGACACGGATGAATATGTTTTAATATTTCCACTACCTAAATCCTTGCTTGCAATCATTTCTCTCACAGTCATTTGGGGGGGTGGGAAACAACAGTAGAAACAAAAAAGCCACAACCCAGACTAGCTGTCTTTGAGTTGGTCATGAGGTCTTTCACTCTAAGGACTAAAAACTAGGGCAAGATACTTTGTTGTGATGTAGGCCAATTTCCTATTTTCAAACCACCAGAAAAAAAAAAAAAACGAGGCCAGAGGATTCTGATAAATGATTCTAAGAGATGAATCCCAAGGCTCTCTCTCACATGTTTCATGCAAAACCAGAGAATGTTCACGACAGTCCTGAGTCCAGCTTGCGGATGCTCTAATTCTATTACTGCCTCATCCAGGCACATTATTTTTGCTCATTAACGAGATGGCATCATAATGGAGCATGCAGCAGCCACAGTGATTAGCAAAGCGCCTCCTTCCATTCTTCAAAATGTCATTAACACACTGGTCGGGAAACAAACTCATTTTCTGACTCTGCCATGATTTGCAGGGTTTCAGGCACTGATGATAGCTTGTCTGCTTGGTTTAAAAGAGCTCCTGATATAACAGAACCTGACACTGTTTACTTCAGCCTATTATGCCTGCTGCATTCAGTGAATGCTTCACTGGAGAAGAAAAATCGAAAGAAAGCTATTCATTGTAATGCCAGCTGCTTTTAAAAAAGGAAATCAATTTTGCTTGAGCTCAGAATGTACTCCGCAGGTCCAGAGTGACCTACCACTTTTGATGTCAACAACAAAAAGATCTGCCTGAATTTTCCACAACAATCACCCAACAGCTCAAAGAGCATTGAAAACCCTAGATTAGTTTCATTTTAGTTTATGTTCAAATTGGTATCCACTCATCCCAACAATATCACAAAATAGAAAGCCTTGGGTGACACAGCCCTTGCACGCCAAGCTGTAGGAACTCTGGGCTTTGCCTTCTATGCCAGGTTTTGTTATAAATTACTTGGCAGGACCATTTTATGACGGAAATAATTAGTTATGTTTAGTATTTATAGCTAGTATCATGATGCCTTTCTGCACTGCTAATTAATTATTTTATGGCCAGCATGTTTCAAATGCAATTAGTTAGGTATGGCAATGATCATAATATTTTGCATATTCATGACAACATTCTGCCTATTTACAGCAAAACTTGGGTGTCAAAATCAGTCATTTTCCTTTTGTTATTAGGCAGAATAATTACAGGAAACAATAACAATGATGTCTTGCATGTGAATAACATTTTACAACCAAGCACCTCCATTCATGTCACCCATGCATGTACCCCTGTGGTTTCTCACAGGGAAATGGAAACTCTATATGGTGACGGATTTTGGCTAGGTCTTTAGCCAGCTTGAAGGTCACCAGCAGAGGCTTTTGCTCTTTTTACTTTGTAGTTGGAGTCTCATTTGGGCCATAGGGACGAACTGGTTCCTTAAGAAGTATTGTGAAGGTGAATATTTCAGCTGGGTAAGGAAACAAAAGGATCAGTTGGCACTTGGCTATTTTGAATAAAACCCCTCAGTGTTTTCTTTATTATTCATACTATTATTTTTTACAGTAGGTGTGGAGGTGTCACTAAAGAGCAGCAAAGCCTCCTTAGTTTTCTGCACTGGAGGCCTCGGAAGACAGATTGAGTTATTGCTTAACCAGACTCCGTATCCAGCAAGCACACTGCCTTATGTCGAACTATCGAGTGCTTCTTAAATCCTGAGAGTCTAGAAATAGTATTGCCCTGTGAAGCCTAGGAATGTTCTCAATTAGCTTGTGGACAAGATCAATGACATATGCTGTCTTCCAGATCTGTGCCAATTTCTCTTGACTTTAAGCCTCCCCGACTAGCCATAATCCTCCATTTCCTTTTCCCCATATGTCTTTGCAAAGTGCTGAAAATAGTAAAATCAAGAAAATATTGACCACTGAGAACTGAGATCTAGCCGTGAGTGTCCTTTTATGGTACATTCCTAAGACCAGGCCGTGGGGGCCTGAAGAACAGGAATGGAGTGGGGAAATGAAACGATTACATATTTCCAGTTTTTGCTCCTCAGAGTCTAAACAACCAAGGAAAAAAACAATTAAAAAATGAGAAGTCAAATTTAATTATAAAAAAATGTGTGGTCTATCCCTCTGTTAAAATCTGTATACAAATGTGGACTCCATGACCTCAGATTGTCATATTTCTTCCTTGGAAGGGCAAGAAAGTCTTCCTCTTACCTCACCCAATTCTCTCCTGCTTTTAATTTGAGCCTTTTTCCATTCATTGGGTTTGTTGCAGACATGAAGAACAAACTGGCTTTGAAGTTAATAATCATTATTTTCTCATTTCTTGGGATAAAGGCAAAAAGAATCCCTTTAGCCTTCCCTCAGAAACCATTCTTTAGCCCTTTCGTCATCTTTGTCACTTCTCTGAACTGGCTCCAGGTTCGCCACATCTGCACGTTGGAAGCGTGAGTTCTCAGTGTTCTCAAGCATCCCCAGCTCCGTTCTCAAAAACATCTGCCAGCACTGGGGCCAAGTCTAGAGTTAATCCTTCTGTTTTAACAGCTCTGGTATGGGTCACAGACTAGCTGTTTTGTTGCCTTTAAACAAAACAAACAACAATAAAAAACCATAGGGAAGGGATATTTTGAAGGTGAGTGGCCAACTTTCAGAATGACAATGTTTTCTTCTGACCTCAAAGATGGGCTGCCTTCCAACAGGAGCCTTGAAGTTTCAGCCAGGCCCAGACATGGGGTGTAGAAATGGCAGTGCAGTGGAGCATACTGTCAAGGTGTGAGACCCAGTGGGGAGGCTGGAGTTTGGAGGGCCAGGCTGGGTTTTCTGAGACTACTGAATTCAATTCAATAACTCATGGGATATTTGTTACTAAAATCCCAACTATATTTTGGGAGCTTCTTCAGCATCTGTAAGACAAGCTAAAAAATCAGAAAATGAATAGGGAGGAGAAATTTTGTAAGATACAGTTATTATAGAGATATACAGTATGGAGGCAGATGCAGTTAATCAATCCTTGATAACTAATGATCATTTGACTTACAGATTTACAGATTCTGCTCCAGTTAACATTTCTATTCCTAACTTAATATGTCTAAGTCCCCACCATGTTCTCTTCCCCAGCTTCTCCCTTCTAACACTCTCTCCTTGGTCCAAGGGCTTTGCTTACTGTTTGTTGGCATTAAGAAAATTAAAAAGTGACTGATACCTGCTGGGGGTGAAATCGTTATAACTCATTTGTCTGTAAGAATCCATGCCAGCTCACTCGCATTCTATAGCCTCAACTGCAGTTGCAGATGTTCCCTTACTGAGAGACATTCAAAATACAAACATATTGTAGCCCTGATGAGCTATTATGTTGTTTTTGTCATCAAAGAGCAGCATAAAAAGAAGAATGCCGACGACGTGCCATTAGTAATTGAGAGCCTAATCAATTCCACATTGTAATTGCCCCTGTCATCTGTTTACACACCTTTCATTGGTTTACAATCGTGCTCTTAAAAGACAGGCTTGCCCCAGCCCTGCAGGTTGGGAAACATCTGTATTCCTGCTCTCTGAACACAGCACAAAAGTTATATTGTAAAAGAAACATCAATAACGTTTTATAAATGGATTTTGTATTCATTTAATTCATAATCGTGAAATATTAATGTCAGGCATCACTTTCAGCCAAAACAGAGAGCTTTCTTGTGTTTGATTTGTATAAAACAGTTGATCTATTTAGACAATTTGAAGGATTTTAATATATGTATTATTGGTTTACATTAGACTAATGTAGTTTTGAAAGAATCGTGGGTAGTTATTGTCATCAAGTGGAATAATTTTACATATTTCTAGATAAACTTAATTTTTTTAAAGGTTTCTTTTTTTCAATTATAATTTTCACACCTCTTATATTTCTGGAAACTTCACAGGCATCACTAATATATTTCCATGAAGATTGACTTGTAGCAACCCTCTATAGGGATTAGAGCTGACATCTGTGTAACAGTGCCTGAGAGAAAAAAATATTAATATCGTTCCTGCTATGTGACGATAGACATTAGGATGTCATTAACAGACCAATTTCTGAAATAAAAACTGACACCACGTTGGGCGTTTTGATCTTGGGTTTGACCCAGCAACATGGTCTGGACTCAGGACAAGATTGCTGAAGAACTATAAACAACTGAGGCAAGAGAGAAACTTTTTTTTTTTCTTTAAACTCTTAAGGATGTGATATGAATAAAATTAGAGAAGGCAGTATGTGGCTTTTCTGGTTTTCCTGCTTTCACTCCTAACTATTTTCATCAGGCAAACCCTCCACCCCCAAATCTCTTTTTCATTTTTCTTGGGAATGAATGGATAAAAGGCAGAAAACTCACTACACAATTTCATACTTCAGTTTATCTGAAATGCATATAAAATGCATATAAATGTAGCAAATTCGAGAGAAACAGAGAAGTTCGAGCCAGTGTCCTTTGTTGCTGGGTCCTGTCAGTTACTCCCAGAGAGGCTCCATTGAGCACAGCTGAACTGCATCCCTGCCAATACTATACTTTCTGTCCACATGTAGTGTCTTCAACTTTGATGAAGGCAGGGTCAGACCACAGGGTCAAACGGTTTTACCCTACTATTTAGTTGATGTTCCCTGAGCCCTTTAAAACTTTCTGAGCTCCCAAATATTAAATCATTTTAATGAATGCAACTGTTTTAAATCTGCTGTTTAAAAATTTAAGTTAGCCACTTTTCCATCAACAAATATACATGAGTGTCTACAACTTGCAAGCTCTGGCTGTGCTCTGGCTGCCACAGAATAGAAAGATGCTTGACACCTACCCCAGTCCTTCAGGTTTCTTGCAGTCCAGGAGTCTTTAGTTGTATACCTAAATATAATGACCTCGCTTTCTCTAGATCAGTCTTCTGTTTTTGAAAGTTCCATATTCCATCATCACAAAGTTATTTGGCTTGGTTTGTGTTAGGAGAGAGTCACCTTTGCTCTCATCTCTTTGAAAATTCTGTTTGTTTATATATTACCATTTCAATTTTACAATCACCCTGTGGTGGGATAAAGGCTTGAAAGAGGTATGATGAGCACCTTAGAGGGGGATAAGAAGATCAGTTTCCTCATTTCACAGGTGAGGAAGCTGAGTGCCAAAAGCCCAGGATGAAAGGTCCAAGACCTGCAGCTGGATACAAATGAGCAGAGGTCTCTGGATGCTCACACCAGGATGATTTCCCTTCTCCTCAATGATTAGACAGAACCAAGCATCCCAAGGGTGATTGTTTGCAGGCCATGCTACCGGTACCCAGGCAGCTTTCAGCGTGGTGATTTCACCACACAATATAAACAGATGGCCCGTGGTTCCAAGAACTAGCTGAATACTTCAATCTGTCCACTCCAGCCGTTAGGGTGAGCCGACCATCTCTAATTCATACTGCAGGCCAGAGTGCCATAATTACTGCTTGATCGTTTTACATTTGGCGGACTTAAAGAAAGAGCACCCTTCTGCCTTTGCTAGAATTTAAAAAAGATATTTAGAAAATAGCAGGAATGTGTCATCTTTGTTGTTTTCATTGTCCATGTCAACTAAAAACGCATTTTCTTAAGAGATTTGTGTAACTGTTCTTTTGTCTTGATCCAATTGTTAGAAACGAATTTCCCTTTGTTTTCACAGCAACATCCTTGACCTAACAGGGTGCCTTTGCTCTTTATGTACACACAAAGTCATAAAAGTCCTTTAAGTCTGTATGAATATCCCTCACAACATCTAAGAGGAATCCACCCAGTTTGGAGTAGTTTGGCTTGAAGGGATTTAATTGCTGCAAACCGTATTTGTAAACTAGTTCTTTCCACCACATCTAACAATTTTGTGAAGTAATTGTTAGCAGAAACAAAATCTGTATTTATTAATGTTTAGTGTTTTTCAGCTGAAATTAATTTTCAAAGCATACTTTTGAGTGCCATTTACATTCAAAAATAAACACAGCAGATGTGTTATTAGGCCGGCTTCAGGATATTCCAGGAGGCCTAATGTGCCAACATTTACTGCATCAAGGCAAATGAGTAAACCTCCAGAGTGATCAGCTCCACAGAACTAATGTTTTATCTAATCCAAGGCTTGAATGAGACATGAACAGATTTCTGCTCTGCTACGCTACCAGTAATTAGCAAAGTCTCCCTAGGTCTAGTTACATTTAGAATAAAGTAAATAATATTCATGATTTGGCCATTTCTGATACATTCCTGTGGCTTCTAAAATTGAAAGAATGAATTCAAAGAAGCTGTTGCATATAGCAATCACCATAAATGCTTCTCCAAATAGTGTAGATTTTTTTTTGGAAAATCTAAAGATCCGTATACCTAAGTCTTATACTAAATAATATTCATGGTAGAGCTGCTTAATGTTGCTTTTTGAAAACTCCAAGAAGAATCATGTATACTGATATAATTTTGTGTCTCATTTTCTGGCCTCACTGAACAGAAGAGGACCTGCTAGGAAGTCTCCTGTCTTCAGTTATCTTTTGCATATTTCTAAAAATAAAATGGACATCTTGTTAAAAGATGACAAAATGCCTGTTTTATTGCAAAAAGCTTCCTTTTCACACAGAAAATGGATACAGACACAGGTTCTCAAATTGCTAGCTTTCCTCAATGAAGAAAGGTGACAGGGTGAATTAGTTCTCTCTCCTTCAGAATAATGCTTTCCACATATCATCCTTTGCTGTGGTTGTGCTCCACCTACCCAGGAAGGCAGGTTATCCTCCATGACAGGGGAGACATCTGCAATATCTCTGCTCAACCAGGATTGTCCACCTTCATAAAGTCCCAAAGGCATTGAGATGCAGCTTTTCTTGCTGCATCTGTTTTGATGCAAACCCTACAAATGGAAAAAAGAATTTCCCAGTCCCAAACACTCTGGGAAGCTCTTTGATCTTCTGTCTTGCAAGATGGGGTTTGAGTTTTAAGAAACAAATTTTTATGATGGCAAAGACCTTTGACGAGGCAAATAACATGCGGTAAACTAAGGAGCGCTTTAAGATTTTGGTTTGCTAGGTTTCAGGAGCATCCGCCTTTCCTTGTAATGATGTAGTGGAACATTCTCCATTTCAGAGACTTTTAAATGTCGATGTTATTCCCCAGCAAACTTTCAAAATTGGTTTTATTTTTCTTACCTGACTGATGATTATAGGGTTCCTGTGAATTCTCTGCTCTTAGATAAGTTAGTGTTTCTGGATACAGAGAGTACTTGTTGGATGTCTGTTGGCTCAGTAGTTGTGTGTCACCCTGAGGATCTGGCTTAATTGGCAGCTCCACCCATGGGCAGTGGTGCCCCAGCAAGGGAAGGTAGGAAAGTTAGGCAGAACAGAATGGCTGTTTCATTAGGTTCTCCTGACTACCTGGATTATTTACTGTCTTAACCCCACTTAAAAAAAAAAAATGTTTTTAAATTATACTTTAAGTTCTAAGGTATATAAGCACAATGTACAGGTTTGTCACATAGGTATACATGTGCCATGTTGTTAACCCCATCTTTTAGGGGAGTAAAAAATAAAATGAAATAAAGATATTTCAAGGAGAAGACTTGTGTGATTGCTCCATAACTGTGGATCTCCTAAAAAGTATTTTTTTATATGTGCCCCTCAACATTCTCAGTTGCTAGTGTGCCAAAATTGTATGAGTTGTAAAAGGTAAATATAAATTGAAAACAAAAGCGCCACTGTAATATCTGGCACATAGTATTAAATAAATGTTAGTTGATACTGAACTATAGAGCCCTATACACAAATATCCTTTAAATGGAGAATTTTATATTGTAAAGGTCACATGATTCTCTTTTTATGCTGCTGGCAGTTCTCCATGATAGACATTCTAAATATTGAATATTACTATCTTTATTTTTGAAATGAAAGGGACGGGGAAAAAATGTAAAAGATTAGCCTAAATGATGGTATGTGGTCACAGACAGAGGAAGCAGTGAAGACTGATTTGTTTTATTCCATTTCATTTTTATTCAGAAAGGCAGAGGTAAGTTAGTTTTTTAGGAAGTTGCAGTATCCAACTTTTTTTTGTTTAATTTTTGAAACAGTTTTGCTTATGTGGGTTATACTTGCTTTTAAGGTTTATTCCTGTTGAAACATGTAGATCTGGTTAATTAAAAAACTACTGTGAAGTATTCCATTCTCAAATTCTCAAGTTTCTTGCCTTTTTTTTTAATAGTTAAAAAATTTGAATTCCTTACTAAAGCAGGAATGTGTATGACAGCCATACAAGGCAGTACTTCTCATGCTAGTCAAGATTTTTGGTTAAAATCTTAGCAAAGACATGGCACTCTTAGGAATTTAGATTTCTAGGCACTGAGTAGTTGCATAAATTGGACATTGGCTCTTTGATTTAGTTTTGTACATGTATTCGAAGTAAGTTATTTATATAAATTACTAAACCTAACTCAGTATTTTTAATCATAATATTCAGCATGCATCATTATATGTTGTAGAGGAAAAGAGCTTTTAATCTAATGGAATTCCAAATAATCTGTGTTGCCGTTCCTGAGAGAAATAGATAATGTTTGGGTAATGGTTATCATGCAGCTGGTTTAGATGACTGTTGTGAACTGAGTGTTTGCATCTGCCCAAAATTCATAGGTTGAAACTGAAACCCCCAATGTGACTATATTTGGAGATAGGACCTGTGAGATGATAAAGGCTAAATGAAGTTGTAAGGGTGGGTTCCTAATCTCACAAGGCTGGTGCCCTTATAAGAAGAGGAAGAGAGATCAGAGTTGTCTCTCTTCACCACGTGAGGACACAGCAAGAAGGCTGTTGTCTGAAAGCCAAACAGAGAGCACTCAGCAGGAACCAAGCCATGCTGGCAACCCCGAACCTGGACTTCCTAGGCTCCTTCACTGTGAGAAATCAACCTCCGTGGTCTAAGCCACCCAGTCTGGTATTTTGTTATGGCAGTTCATGCTGACTAATATAATAATCGATGTATTATAACACGTGTGGGGACCTTGCAATTTTAAGGAGTGACCAAAACATGAGTCGTCCTGGGTTTTGTTTATATTCTGTGTCTCAGAATCAGTGAAGCAAAGAAGTTGATGCTGGAGTAATCTTCTGCTACATCCTCAAAATGGCCCAATGAGGCCAGTGTTGTTAAATAAATTTATCGCTGCACATTATTATCATTACTACCTTAAGGATGAGGAAATTTACTTGCCAAGAGTCACACAGTTAAAGTACAAATTCAGAGGTCTTTCTATACCACACTGCCTTTTAGTTTCAAAATTCTGTCCTGAATCATTTTATTGGTATGACTTGCATCACCCTAAAGAGAGCTCTGATCTCAGGGAAGCTTTGTGCAAAGAAAGGGAACCATAGGAGCTGGATGACATTTAATCGACCCAGAAACTTCTAAAAATTCCAAAGGCAATGTTATGTGGAGTTACATGCTACTTACAGAAACCAGCTTCCAGCAAGTGGCTTACCAAGACTAAGGAGGTAGCAAAAGGTAACTGCTGAAGGTGAGAGAGTGGCTTGGTGCGGTGTTTTCAGAATAGAATCTATCAGTCAACGTCCTGGCAGGAATAGTACTTTCAGGCTGGGTGTTTGATGAAAATTTCTAGGAGAACATGAACAGGGTTTTCAAAAAGTGACTAAGGCTGGTGTAGCACCCCTAAGGGGCATTAAGAATGCAGGGCCATTATTATCCTAGGCCTGAAGAGGACAGTGCGGGCGAGCAATTATAGGAGCCCAGAGACAGAATTGTGTGAAAAGGGCTCCTGACAGGAGCTTTGACCTTCTGTGGAGAGTCACAGCCTGTCCACAGCGACCCCTCATTCTCTTCTTACCCTCTGCACTCTGCAAACCAGCGGAAGTGGGACCATGTCTCAACACAAGCAGAAGCCAAAGGACGAGGGAGTGCTGATAGCTATATAAATCTCCTCCTGTGCATGCACATACATGTATATACACACACACACACACGCATGCGCAAGTTTGTGCACGCGAGGATAGAGAGAGGATCTGCCTGGACAGGCAGTTGAAATGTATCAGACTCCCTCATTGTGGCCCCTCAATACCCCATGGTCTGATCTATCCCTGCCTTCCTGCTCACCACACAGCATTCACTCTGCTTAGCCACACTGACCCTGGGCCATGGGTCATTTGTGCGATTCTCTGCGAGGCATTGTTCTTCCTCAGCTCAAGCACCTCCTTTTCAGAGAGACCCCTTTTCCTCACCAGAGTTTCTCCTCTTCCTTAAGTTCCCCATTTTTACCCACATGTGACCCCACTCACCCTTTTCTTTGATTCCCCTGTTTTGTTTCCTTCGTGCAGCTCCTAGTTTCTTCGGTTGGGAAGATACTTGTCATTCATCATCCCCTGTATTTTTGAAAACTCCAGGAGATCTGCGCCTTGTCTGCTTTGTTCCCTGCTCTATCTCTAGCCCCTGGAACAGTGCCTGGCATTTTGTAGGCTCTTGAGATAGGCTTGTTGAATTGCTGAATGAGAGAATGAATGAACAAATGGAGTGTTTGGGGTGTGCAGTGTAAAGCACAACTTAATAACTAAGACTCTGGAATGTAGCAAATAAATAAGGTGGCCGAGGGCATCAGGCCAAGATATGTGGAGTTCTACAGCAAAGAGCATCAAATTATGTGTTTATGCTGTCGCTGTTGAATTTACTGGCCCCAGGATTACACTGAACAAAGTCATTATTGAACCCAGCATTTCAACAGTGCTGTCCTTGCTGCCTGTTAGAAAGCATAAACTGGAAGTCTTGATAAGTGGCAGCAAATGCTTTTGTTTTCCGTGAGAATCTCAGAAACATCAGGGACAAAGTGAATTTAATGCTTTTCTTGAGAAAGTCCAACAGTTTAGGTGATGCGTTTACATTTTTTTCATACTGTATGATTTAATTCTCCATACAGTTCCTTTGTATATATATATCAGAGAGTTTATGATCTTGATTCCTTTGACTAGGATTTTAAATATGTTTATTGAATTAAATTTCTTATTCAATTTATGGGTCAAGGGGGTCCAGTATGCCCCGTTAGCTGACAGATGGACTGACCATGACTCTATTTTTTTCTGCCAAGCTAAGCTTCTCTTAAGCTGCATTTCTGCTTGCCCATGGAAATCCTCCCCATCTTTCCATCTCCACTTCCCTCAACAGTGCCTTTACTTAACACTTGTACATTTTTTTGATAATTCACAAAAATCACATTTTCCCTTTTAGAAACAATTGAACTTTGAATTTTGGGATTCTTGCCCCACTTAAGATGCTTGAAGAAACTCGAGTGAGTGTGTGAATTAATTAAGAGGTATTGAGTGGCTCCACCACGCTGGGTGCTGTCTGGGCCCTGAAAACACCAGGAAGAACAAGGCAGACTTGGTTCACTTCTTATGGAGCTTCTTGTGAGTAGGGGAAGATTTTTTAAAACCAAGAAAATATAAAACAAAGAAAGGAGTTATAAGCTGTGTAAGGTAGAGCATCCCCAGGGGCCCCACTTTAGGGAGAGTCATCAAGGGGGCCCTTTCTGAGGGGTAATCTAAAGGTAGATGGGAAAAGCAGGTGGGAGGGGGACACTCTGACAAAGGGAACAAGGCCAAGTCCCTGAGGGAGGAGGGAATGCTGTATTTGTGGCAGTGAGAAGAGGCCACCAGGAGTGAGGTGCCCTGAGTTAGGGAAGAGTGGCTTGCAATGACCCTGCAGGCCATGGCAAGGATGTTTAACTTCATTCTAACTGAGGTGGATGCCTTTGATAGATTTTAAAGAGGAGAGTGATACGATAGCATTTCCATTTTAAGATACACTTGCCTGTCTGTAGTGAGTAAAGCAGAGGCAGAAAGTGTAGCAGAGTAAATCAGTTAGGAGGCTATGACGTTGGGCTGTAGGAGGCTGAGGGGAGGCCATTAATGTTCAGGAGGGAAAAACGATAAAGTGGGATTGTGGGTTTGGGGTGGTAAAATGAATAATTGCTGTCCCCTTTCTATTTGCTTAATGTAGTAAGGTAAAGTTGTCAGCTTAGAATAAGGGCAGAGGGGGAGGTGTGGAAGGTCTGAGGCAGAGCTGTGGAACAGCCATCTTGGGAAGTGGGAAAGAGTCCACTCCAGTAAAAGAGGAGAATTGCTGGCTGTGTGGAGTCCCCACTGAGATGTGAGATCCTGAATTTCACAGACGACCACTGTACTTGATTATATGATTTTCTCCTGCAGTATTCAGTTGTTGGGAACACTGAACTGTTAAATATAAGGATAGTCCTGTGTACTTTAAGCTGGAGGATTGAATTAAAACTAAGAATCTACTCATCTAATAGTGGTAGTTGCATTAATGGAAGTGACCATTAACATTTTGAGGAAGAATTGTCTTTTCATTGTGTTAGACAGCTGTAATAGTCACTTCCAAAATGAAATAGACACCAAGCAGGGATTGGTGACAAATTGTTTATTTGTGACACTCTCTGAACATGCAGTTGGCGAGGCCTGCAGTACTTCATCTTATAAAGTAGCATGCTGAGGAGGTGTTGTGATTCCAGACATAGTTATGGAAATGACCCCAGTGTTCTACAGGGGGCCAAGGTGATGCTACATATATTGAGGATGTCAAGGACAAATATCCTAAATCAGTTATTTCCATAACAATCTTTTCACAAATGGAAAATCACTTGTAGTTGTGGCAAACCGACTGAGCTTGCTTTTAATTTTCTTGAAATGTCCTAACTACGGTTGGATTTGTTTTATGGAAATGTGTGTGTGGAGGTGTTTTCACATAGGCATGCATCTGTGTGAAAGTATGTGTGGGTGGGCAGTGGTTGTTTTCACTTCGTCAAAACCAAAGCGTCTGCTCCCAACATCAGTTCTTTCCACAGTATGCACACACAAAAAATAGATCTGGTTCGTTCTGAGAATAGGCCAGTGTTTCTAAATATTTTATCTTCTCAGGTTACCTGTTTGGGAAGCTTTTCTGCTTTCCAAGGGCTGTGTAACCCTGTTTTAATATTCTTTTCCACTATTGTGGGCAAATGCTCCTGGGAATATGGCCGTGAGTGGCCTTATTTGATCCAACAGTGACTATGGGAAGCAGCTTTGAAATGGGATCCATATGAATTCAAAATGGACTAGAGCAATGATTTCCACCTTTTGGGAATCCCACTTTGTGAAAGGAAGGAAGTTTCATAGAGAGGTTCTGTTGCTTAAACTTTAAATATTAGTGAAAATTAATATTGTTTGGAGACTTTTATAATCCCGCTTGAGAGGACCACAGGCATCTTGGTGGTGGGTTGTTAATCACAGCTGCAACTGTGAGGCCTTGGCTAATGCCTCTACTGAAGCATAAAGCTGTGCACACTAAGGGTTGCTAGAAATACCCATAGAAAGGCTTCTTCACTGGGGCTTTGAGCACCCAGGGGAAAGAAGGGCAGGAGAGAGTCCAGATTGTCTCCCTTCCTATCAGAAAAGCATTTCCTCTTGTCCTGGGTAACAAGATAACCTCTGTCTTACACAGGCAATGACTTAAGCCTTGAGAAGAGTAATGGACCCAGATTCAGGACCTGGCTCTACCGTACCTACAACAGCCATGAAACCTTGAGCTGCGATTCAACTGGGAGCTTGTCAAGTGTTGTAAAGCTTAAACAAGCCTTGCAGATTGGGCTATACAATTGTGGGATGTCATCTGAGTCCATCAGTGCTCCTCAGCTTCATTACTCATCCTTTGTCAGTTTGTCCTAATCAGTTTGCTCTTCTGCTTTCCTTAGCAGCATCTCTCCTCAAATGTCTAATCTCAGAAACTTCCATTTAACAAGGAAAACACTGAGCATAAACTCCCCCAAGTTCCTAACATCCTGCCTACCAAATGATCTTTATGGGCTCCTGTCCCTAGATGGACTCCTCTTCTGAGCCAGTGAGCTGGGCCTCATCCCCTCCCATGGTTGCATATCCTTACAGATCTTGCTTCATCATTTATCCTCTTGGTTCCTGTGTCAGCTTTTCAGCCTGATTGTCTCCTTTCTGTCACCAAATTATTAAGACCCAATTCTTTCTCTTTATAGAACAGCCCCTCTCTTAGGGATGAGTCTTAGCCTCTTAGACCTAAGATGTGGTGGTATCCAAGATTCTTTTCTCTCTCTCATGCTCAGATCTAGTTAATCAGCAAATGCTCACTCTCTCTTTCCTCTCTCCATTCCTCCAGCCACTTCCTTAATTTGGACCCTCATCATCTCTAATTAGGATCATAGCAATAACCTCTTAACCAATCTTCTTGACTCTTCTGCCCTTAAATTTGTACTCTGCAGATCTGTCTGAGAAAAGAGGGGATGAGATCATTTCCTAAGGCAGTGGTCCTCATTGTGTGCTCCCCTGGCCAGGAGCTTCAGCGTCACCTGGGAACCTGTTGGAAAGGCACATTATCGGTCCCGCCCCAGACCCACTGGATAGAAATGCTGGGGAGTGGGCCGCATTGGTCTCTGTTTAATGAGTCTTCTGGGTGATTCTGATGAGGTAAAGTTTGAGAAGCTCCGTCCTCAAAGATAATTAAGGTACTATTAACCAAAGGATGGGAAAGAGATTCTGGAAAGTACAATCTTGTCTACTACAGGGTTCTATGCTACAGCAAGCTCCCAAAGGACCTCATTTCTAAAGTGTTGCATCTCCAGGTGCAAACCAGGCTCCTGGTTTCTTGAATGAATGCCTGAATGTGCCCAGTGCTTGGCTGTTCCAGGGACAGAATTGAGGTTACTTTCTTTTCTTTCTTAGTTGTTTTCAATGAGTTTTAGAGATTTACTCATGCTGGGAATCAACAGGCTATCACTTGGAATCCTGAGAACAAATGACCTTTGTTGGCTGGAAGCTGCGTCATCTCCCTAAAGCTTTATGACAGCAGAAGTCCCTGGTACCGTGACCCTTGAGACCCAAACTTTTGTAGCTCTCTCCCTTGTCTCAGTTAATTCTGACCTCACTGGGTAGATGGCATTTGAGTGAAGCTTGAGGGTTAAAAAGAATTCTGTAAGTGGAAAATGAGGGGCAGATCATTTCAGGCTCAACGAATGCTATAAACAAAGACAAGAGGGATGAACTTACAAGACATGTTATGCAGCCAACAAAAGTAGAATGGCATGGGCTGAACAGAAGATATGAGACTGAAAAAGTAGTTTGTAATCAGTCCTGAAGAGTCCACTAAGGGAGTTTGGACTTTATATGAGAAACTGAGTAAAGGATAAGTAAGAGTCACTGTGTGAGAAGTGTTATATCCTATATTTGTACCTTAGAGGTACTTCTATGTAATTTTATTTCCCAGCAAAAGACATGGATAGCAACTTATACTTAGGTAGATTGAGAGCTCAGTTGAATAAGTTTGATAAATCCACCTGACTCTCTGCCTGGGGAACAGAGGTAACAGCTACCTACACATTAGCATACTAGGAAACAGTAAGAGATCCACTGAGACTGAGCTGCAGATATCTGGTTGTTCTTTCTTCATTTTCTAAGGTGCAGACAGTGGCTATCCAGGTGTGAGCATCTTTAGCGGTGACATATTAGCTCAGAGACATGGGAGCAGAGACAACCATGGGACTGTGAAAAAGTGCCTTAAATAAGGCTTGTTCCTTCTTGAACACTCCCTCCCTGGTTTGCCTTCGCTCATCTACCTGGACATCTCTTACTAAGGGAATGCTTCAGATCTTCCAGAGTAAGAATTGTGGCTTATTAAAGAAAACAGCTGTTTGGTTCCTATTACATGACCAGTTTTGAACAGGCACCAAGACATATTTCCATCTGATGGCCAGCGTTAACCTTCTTAAGTGGCTGAAAAGCTAAATATCCCTGCAGGTGATCAGTGTGATCCTCAGTCATTAGTTTAGCCTCTGGCTGTTTTGGTTTCAGAGTGATAATAAAGAACTTAGTGAAGAAGCCACCACAGAACCAGCGCAAGCTCACAGGGGAGCTGCAAATGCCTGCCTCTGGTTAAAATGGATTTATTTGCTCAGGTTAAAAGATTTGCTACCCAGACCAGACTTAAAAGTCTGAGACAAAGACTTAACAAGGAGGAGAAACAGGAGAAGGTAGCATGAGGGTTTTTTGTTGTTGTTTTTTACAAAAATTGTCAGTTTTTCTTGTTGCTTAATTTTCCATCATTATATTTTGGGAGATGAAAGAAAGAAATAAGTCATCCTTTGACTCCAACTGCAAGACATCTCTGCTTCGACTGATAATAAAAAAAGAGCTGGATGGTATGAAGCCCCAGAAACGCAGCTCAATCACTCCCTGCAATTACTGTGTCTTATTGATAACTTGCAGCTCTATCCAGCAAACGCCATCTCTGGAACAAAGCCTGTCACAGATCAGACTGAATCCATTAAAAAGCTTTGATTAACATGTCCCTGGGGTGTGCTGTGGAAACTTTTAACGCCAAAGACAGCCTATTGCTGCTGCTTCTGAATTGTCCTCCTGAAACACTCTTGTGTTTTAATCTAGTGCACAGTTTAAATTAAAAAACGGCAATGACTTTGTGTGACCTAAATACAAGCCACTTCTATTCAGGGTGGGATTTATCAACTGCTAACAGATTAAGTGTTCAGAGAAGCAACAATTAACCTTACTGTGTGGTGGCTAATATTAATTTTATATATATATATATATATGTATAATACATATGTGGTGTATATAATCTCTTGTTCTTTCTTCTATTCTTAAACATGGCCCAGAGAAAGGGTCATAGTTAATGTGCTTAATCTAGTGGATATAAAGCTTTGTGTTCATCCTTAGTAGAAAACAAATTTGCTTATATTTGAGGAGCACAAGAATCACCCTCCCTGGTGCTCTTTTACTGGTCTCTGATGTGGATGTGGTAATAAATTGCAGCCTTTTGAAGAAAAGACGAAGCTCAGTCTTCCAAATATGGAGTTGTTAGGGGCAGGCACCTGCTGGTTGTCCACACAGATATCTCCCTTTCATTCTATGGGGGGAAATTCAATTTTGAGGGAGGCTCTGTAAGGCGTGTGTGTGTGCACCTGTGTGTATTTCTTTATTGCTAACATACACTCTCTCAAAATACTAGTGCTAAATGGTTAATGTTATGAACTACATTATGCAATAAAATAATTCTCTTAGATGCCATAAAAAGACACTGTGAAAACTCCCTACAGAAGGAGAGCACCTACCTACTGCTCTTCGCGGTATTTTAAAATCTCTGAAACTGATTGAAGACAAAAAACTTTTTGTGGTAGAATTATTAAAGCAAATTTATTATTGACAGCCATTAATTATGGCAAAAAGATAAGAACGAATGAAAGAGTATCGGGCAGAGAATGTAGCAGCCCTGGGGCCCCTCTACTGCCTACCTAAATGTATAAAGAGAGCCTTTTCCCCTCCATCACTAGAGAAATGAAGTCACACTCTCCTTTTAAGGCTACATCCTACCACTGACTGGGAACTCATGGCACCTCCATCTTTCATCACATATAGTGATATATAGGTATAGAGGGGAACCTAAGGGATCTTAGATTGAAGAAAATTTATGGCCATTTAAATAAAATATATTCTGGTTAGTTTTGGGTATACAAAAGTGTAATGGTCAGCATTGTGAAGTGGTTGACATAGGATGGGTGATATCTGTCAAATGAGAGTTGGGAGGACATGATTTATGAGGCAAATAAGGCCTAACATTTAGAAAAGAAAAATATCAAACATTTAATGTTTTCTTTTTTGGGGAATTGAAAACATTTTTCTTTTGTTCCTTCAAAACTCACCAAAAGCTCAACAGAATCTAAGATTCATGAACGTATGTATCCTGGTGTTTTGTTCATGGCAGTATCTCTAGCTTCTAGAACAGTAGTAGCACATAATAAAACACCCAACAAATATTTACTGTTATTTGCATTGGATTCTCAGCAGAGAGAAGCTCATGACACATTATTACCAAAATGAGCAAGCCATAGCTGTTCCTCCCTCTCGGCTTGTTTCATCACAGAGATGTTAGGCATCCTAGTTGCTCACAGGTGTACCCTTCCCCTACCATCCTTCTTAACCTCAGACTTCTGCTAGCAGATATTCATTATGAGAGCAGCAACTTTGGTTTTGACAAAAGTAGATCTTCAGCACTTCAAGGGCATCCAACAGTGAGCTAACATACCACTGGGGAGCCCAGCACTTTATATTGAGTCTAGGTTCTGTTCCACACCTCTATTAATAGATAGTCTCTGGCAGCCTGGGATAAAGTGGAGTCAAAGTACCTTAGAATGAATAGAATGGTGGTGACTGGATCTTTCTGAGCAGGATCTTTCACTCAGGCTAGTTTCTGACCTGGTTAACTCTGACTGACTTCCTTTCCACTGATCTGCAGGACCATGTGCCTCCCAAAAGAACAGCATTTGATATGAGCCAAGCATGAGACTACTCGGTTAGAACTTCCTTGGAGAAGAACAGAAGTAGATTTGGAGCAATTGATCATGCATTTGCAAAACCAAACATCACTCTCCATGCCATACCTGTCCAGAAATTCTAATTTTCTTCTAAATATTTTATATTTGGCTTTGAAAGTTTATTTCCCCCTTCCATACCCACCCTTGGATCTGGTATTGTACTTCCACTACTTCCTGGTCAAGGAAGTGGTCCAAAGACATGAGAAAATAAGCTGTTCAAAACAGCCAATGGGCATTCTTCACTACAGGAAAAAATTGGGGGAAAATGTAAATATTCCAATGTAACCTAATTGTATACTAGATCACTACTAAAAAAGCAAATAATAATAGAGGGAAATATGTAAGTGAAGAAGTGCTAAGCAAAAAGTAAAACAATCTAATGTAAAAACATAGGTTACAGCTAAAAAAAGGCATTAATAAATATTTCAGAAGTCAATTTTTATGGAAGTGGGGAAGGGCAACAATCATTTATTGAGCATTATTTCCCAAGACTTTCACAAATGTTCTCATATCAAGTGTAGGCAGTCAGCATTAGTATCACCATTTTACACATGAAGATATCGACCCTCAAAGAGGTCAAGAAAACACTAGGAGGAAGAGACAAACTGGGAATTTCAACACAGATTTTTTCTGATGCTGAACCCAAATTCTCTCCATTACGACAAAGAACTTAATGTTTATTTGATTATTATTCTCTGTAAAGTTGCATTAAATTGCAATTTAAAAAACATCATTTGATATAATTGCTTCAAATATTGGTAGATCATGAGTTAGCATTCACGTTACATTGATACAGTTGAGGCAAATAACAATACATGCTTATGAATATATTTAATTTCCAATTGGGAAAAAAGGAAGAATGTTAGCTAACTTGATAGATAAAAATCTTTCTCAGGCAGTTTAGCTTTTTTTTCTTTTTCCGTGCCAATGCATTTTCTGGTGCTGTTTGAACTATAGGGCATAGGCTCATCTTTGAGGGAAGTAATATTAAGAATTTAGATTTGTTGCTAACTCAGTGTTGAGAAATGAACAAGCTTGTGACCTTTTAGCCACTACTTCTAAATCTTAGATCTATCCAATCTACAGAATTAAACTTACAAGGCAAAAGCTGGGTGTGGGGGCTCGTGCCTGTAGTCCCAACTATTTGGGAGACTGAGGCCAGAGGATCACTTGAGCCCAGGAATTTGAGGCAGCAGTGAGCTATGATAGTGCCACTGCACCCCAGCCTGCGTGACAGCGGGAGACCCTGTGTCTAAAAACGGAAGAAAGAAAATTAAACTCACAGGTCTAAATACCTATAAATATCCACATCCTATTAATCCCTATCTGTCTCTCTTTCGCTTTGTGTCACTCTTCATTAGTGGAGTAAAAGATATTTCTAATGTCTAAAACTTAAAGAAAAATTTAATACAGTACTGACAAGCATCTTTGATTATGAAAATTATCTCCTTAC
This sequence comes from Rhinopithecus bieti, assembly GCF_001698545.2. Classification (NCBI taxonomy): domain Eukaryota; kingdom Metazoa; phylum Chordata; class Mammalia; order Primates; family Cercopithecidae; genus Rhinopithecus; species Rhinopithecus bieti. The sequence continues at coordinate 2,486,631 of NW_016808057.1, forward strand.
CTGTATGATGTATTTAGTGCCCGGGTAAAGGAAACTTTCCTTCTGACCCCTAAAGCTCCAAGAATTTGGGTCTATAAAATAAACAGACAACAGATAGATTAGCATGAGAAAAGGCATGCAAATTTATTAATGGGCAAGGACACAGGAGTCACACAAAGTATGAAGGGCAAGATGATTGAAGCTTGAATGCGCTCTTCATATGGGAGGAGGAAACAGGAGACTGATAGGATTTGGCTCTGTGTTCCCACCCAAATCTCCTCTTGAATTGTAGTTCCCATAATTCCCATGCATCGTGGGAGGGACCCAGTGGGAGACAATTGTATCATAGGGGTGGTTTCCCCCATACTGTTCTCATGGTAGTGGGTAAGTCTCATGAGATCTGATGGTTTTATAAAACGATTCTTCTTTCTCTTGGCTCTCGTTCTCTTTCACCTTCATGTAAGATGTGCCTTTCACCTTCCACCATGATTGTGAGGCTTCCCCTAGTCACGTGGAACTGTGAGTCCATTAAACCTCTCTTTCTTTATAAATTACCCAGTCTTGGGTATGTGTTTATCAGCAGTGTGAAAACAGACTAATACAGGGATGTAGGCAATTTTAGAGAAAGAGTAAATGATTTTTAGGGGGATGAATGGACCTGAAGAAAAGACAATAATCTGGAACAAAGTTCCTCTGGGCTCTGGGTGTGATGCCAATTCTAGTCTTCTTTCCTTTTAGTTAATCTTCCCGGTTTGATGAGATTATAGGGAGGAGGTCCAAAACAATTGCATTCCTTCTGGAGGAACATTGTTAGTCAGATAGGAAAACTTCAAAGGAAACCCTTCCCTGTGCTTCTGGAGAAGCAGAGGGACAACAGACAGGAAGGCAGGAGGTCACCTTGGTGCTGAGGTTGCTTCTTTAGTTGAAAGTACTGAGCATGTCCAAGCGCCAGGCTTTGAGGTATCATTTTTCTAAGCCCCGGCACTAGTTATTTCACACTTTGCTAACATGCCCAAAACATTTTATTTTCTAAGTAATATATTAAGACAATGACACTCCACCTCATATTCCAGGGAATTATATTAATTATTAATATGCACTGTATTATGTTACCATCTAGTGTAAGAGACATCCTGGGTTTACTCTATGACTAGTCAGTTTGGAAGACCACCTGGCTTGGAACCCTGAGTGGTCTATTGGGAAGAGCTTGCGTATTGGAAGTCAGCTCTCTATCTGGGTCCTGGCTCTCCTGCTTACCATCAGTGCGATGCCACACCATTTACCTGATTTTTTGGAACTCAATATTCCTCTTCCTTAATAGGATTAGAAAGGTATAGCATGCAGATGAAAGACCTAGGATGATTAATTATACCAATTATATATTGGTAATATTAGTACAGCATAGAGTAGTGGTTCTAAAGTATGGTCCCCAGACCAGCAGCATCAACATCATGAATTACAAAGCAAGTTCTGGGGCTTGAAGCCAGACCTGCTGAATCCAAAACACTAGGGAGAGGGCTCAGCCATCTATGTTTTAGCAAACCCTCTAGGTAATCGTGAGGCCTGCTAAAATTGGAAACTATTAGCAGAGTGGTTAAGAGTGGAGAGCTCATTTAGAAAATTGGGTAATGCATACATTTACCTCATGCAGTAGTTGTAAAGAACTCAGTGTTTGGCACTGAGTGGGCACTAGATACATGTCAGTATTATTTACATCTGAGGAACAGAGTTTATGTGCTGAAAATAGTATTTGAGTCAAATGTTCCTCTTAGGTAGGCAAAATATAATCGCTGCTAGGCACATGAATTTTGGACTGAGACAATGTGTGTTCAAATCTCATTTCTGCCAACATAGAAGCCATTAGTTTTGGGAGAGTGTTAAGGTCTCAATGTTCCTATCTGTAAAATGGAAATAGTAATAGTATCGACTTCAAGTAATTATAATGGCACTATAATATGAGTAGTAAGTTGCTGGCAAAGATTTTCTCCTTGACCAATCTTTACTCAGGTTATGCTGATGCCTCTGCTGGACCAGACCTGACCATAGGCTTCTGTCTCTAGCCTTGTAGAATTCAGTTTTAGCAAGAGTCTTGATAAGTTAGTTTAGAGAGAATCCCTACCCATGGTAATGGATGGCACGCACTATCTGATCAAATTCCTCATTGTCCACCATCCGCCAGCTGACGTCTGACCACTTTGGCCTGCTATCAGCAAGCATCTTGTTAGGACAGATTAACCAGAATCATTTTAGGCAGAATCCCTTCTTCCCATGATATTTCTTCTTTTCAATTTTCCATTCAGTGTCCCTCCTCACTATAAATCTTTACTTTTCCTTATATTCAGTGTTGAGCCCAATCTCTCTCCCCTACTGCAAAACTGCATTGCAGTAGTATCTACTTTCATCACAATAACCCTGAATAAAGTGTACCTAGCCATTTTAACAAATGTCAGAATAATTTCTTTACCAGCATGTTGGATGAAAATGTTAGTTGTTAAGAATTAATCTTCAAATAGAAGTAGTCTAATTGAATGACAAATGCTCACCCAATGATTTTATGTCTTAAGATGGTCATGGAGAATTATCTTATCATAAATTCCTGCTTACTCTTGAAGCTTCAATATAATTTCACGACTTTTTTTAAGCTTTAGGATCAAAAAATATCACACGATTTTCAATGCAATTAATCTGTGTGCTTAATTTGATGCTCCATTTAAAAAACAATACAGTGTCTCTGAAATGAGTACTGTATTGCCCAGCATGGTGGTGTGTGCCTGTAGTCCCAATTACTTGGGAGCTCCTAAGGCAAGACACCAGAAGTTTGAGGCCAGCCTGGGCAGCATAGTGAAATCACATCTCAAAACATTTTTAAAAGTTGTAAAAAAAAGAAATAAGTACTATAACCAGCAGCTGCCATCCTATATGAGAGGGTTACTCGGTGTGTACATCTCCTGATGAAGGGTGACTCAGAGTAACACCACATTTAGTTCAATGCCATACACAGTTTCACACCCTCAGATGAGGCTTTGTTATTATCGAAGACTGAGGTCCGGTAGGTAGCCTGGAAAACGGTTCACAAGAGGCTCTCTGAATAGTGGATGCACATGCTTAACAAATCTGTTTTTGCTAGTCTCCATTGCCTTCCTTCAGCAGGTGTAAAGCTTTAGTCCTGATATTCCTTTCCATTGTAGACGCCTGGCTCTAAGCCTTCTTTGTTTCTACCCAGATGCCAGCTTCTAGTTAACTATTCTTTTTTTTTTTAAGCTACCAACCATCTGGAGGAAATCTGATTGGGGCTAGGGTCATTTTTGTACCTTTTAAAATGCTGTGTAGGTAAAAGGATTTGTCAAACCCATGAATGACCCTTCTCAGATCTCAGAGGCACTTCAGATTGGCAAGGGACTCCTTCGTGAAGAAGCCGACTCAGGCAGAGGTAGCAACAGAGGCAAGGGGGGAGCATGCTGAAGCTACAAGATGGGTTGAGAAATATAGATCTGCCCAATTATAATTCAAACAAAAACAAGTGAGAAACTGTAGTCGGTTGAGGCACTCTTGGCTGAGCATCTGGGCTTTGCATGCATGCATGCATAATTAGGCTTCAGGCAGCTGCAGGCTTCCACAGTGCAACAGGGCAGGCGGGATATCATAATACACAGTAGGTTGCATATCAATGAAACTCTTTTTAAATTCACATGATGCCTAAGATAAAAAGACATCAGCAAAAATTAAACAGCATTCAAAACGGCAGTGAATTGTGATACAGGCCACCAGGAAAACAATGAAACCCGACCTGGTTTCCCCCTATTGTTCTGTTTCCTTCACACAAATAGATTAGAGCAACAGTGCTGACTTTGTTTTAAAATACACACACTCATTAGATCAAAGCGATCAATGCACATTTAAGCAACTTTCAAGGCATCACAGGAAGAGCGAAATGGTCTGCTTTATTTTGAAAGACAACAGAGAAAAATCACACACATGCGTTGGGGCATTGTGATATGCAGATGGTTGCCTTTCAGTAGAATTAAATATTCACGGAAGATAAAAATCTCTCTCATATTTTTAATGTATATGAGGCTTTGGGCTCAATGCCCTCTGTGTTCACATAACAGACAGACCCTGTTCTCCAAACACATGGTTCTGCACACAAGGACGGCTCAGATCACATCCCGAGATGTCACCCTCGCCCAGGCTGGTCAGAGCCTTCCACCGCAGGGCTGCCCCATGGCAGCCAGTGACACCGCTGAGACAACTTTGCCATGGCCTGACTTTTACTTCCTTGGTTGTTCAGTTTATGGCAAAAGACCCTCAGCTGTGTTTTGTTTACTAATTCCCCCAAGCCTGCCTTAAATCCAGACTGCCAGGGCTACAGGAAATCTTTCAGGCCCCTGACAGGTACAGGGGGGTCTCTGAGGTACCTGGGCATTTGCATTTGCTTCTCTTACTAACCCAGGTGAAGCATCATAACCTTCCTGCTTTTTCTTGTTTATTCCATGTCTTTGTTTGACAGAGACTCAAAGGGATTTCTCAGAGGCTTTTAATCTGATTAACTACACATGGGTGACAACTGTGAGGGTTAGGATGCTACAGGACAGGCAGCACTGTCGGGTAGGGTCAGATTTGTCATCCCTCCTGCCCTCGCTTTCCCCAACACACTCCCAGTTTTCCCCTCCCCAACCCCGTGTGCTAACTCACTCAGAAAATAGGATTCAAGAGATACTTTTGTTGAGGAAGAGTAATAATAAAAAAAAGATGTGTTTCTTTTTCATAGGCTGCTGAAATAATGAATTTATTAACCGTAGATCAGTGAAATGAATGAAAACTAAACCTGCTTAAAGCAAGGCATTAAGAAGGTGAGAAAAAATAAATATTCCTCTACATATCAATTTGATTCTGAATTTAGTTCATTTTACTCCAGTTAGAAAACTGACCCCACCTATGACATTCACTGGAGTAGTCATCGTCTTCTACACCGTGTCATTTTCTGTGTTTCTTTGAATGTACATTCTTTTTCCTACGCTTTAAGACTGTATCCTCTAGAGAAGATGCGTAATTAAACAATAAGGAAGACTGAATCATCACAGCATTTTGTTGTTGACATTCAGGTAATTGTAGCTGCACGTGAGGTAGTTATTTGACCAGGTCTAATGTGTTTAATGTGTTGAATCGGTCTCTTGGTTTTTTTTTTTTTTTTTTTTGGTCACTGCTGTTGCCCTTCAATAAATTCCATCTTATCTTCAACTTAGATTTAAACACGTGTGTTTTCTAGGTGTTGTTTCTGTGCTCATATTTTAAACACAAGCATAAATGTACTTACATTACTGGATTCCAAAATATAAATAGGTAGGACACTCAGGAATCAGATCTAACTTCTTTTTTTCCCCGTCTGTGAACTGTGCTTTCAGTAAAAAGTAATGTTTCCATGTTGGGAATTCCCATTATTTCTTTTAAATATCCTCTAAAGCCCTGGTTTAAATAGGAATCAAAGTTCTTATTCCAGTGAGTTGAACAATGCAATAATATAGATGTAGGGATCAAAGACATCACTGAACCATCAGTCTCCTGCCTCCAGTGTAGCCAACCATCCTCAGCCATCCCCAAACTCTGCATTCTCAGGGGCGGCATCTGGGGCTGAACAGTGAGCTGGCCAGGCTGGAGGGAATCTCCTCAGGGAAATGTGTGACTAGACCCTGATTTGGATGCAATATCCTCCCCCGCACCCTTTATTGAGGTATGATTAACACACCAAAATTGTATATATTTTTTACAACACAATGTTTTGATATATACTGTGAAATTATTACCACAATCAAGCTAACATCCATCACCTCACATAGTTACCTCTGTTTCCCTGGTGAGGACACTTGGGATCCACTCTCTTAGCAAATTTCAAGTACACAATACATTATTACTAATTATGGTCACCAGGCTGAACATTAAACCTTGTGAACTTGTTTATTTTAGAACTTAAAGTTCTGGCTGAGTGTGGTGGCTCATGCCTGTAATCCCGGCACTTTGGGAGGCTGAGGTGGGAGGGTCACTTGAGGCCAGGAGTTTGAGACCAGCGTGGGTAACATAATGAAATCCCATCCTTACAAAATTTAAAAAACTAGCCAGGTGTGGTGGTGTGCACCAGTAGTCTCAGCTACTCAGGCGGCTGAGGTAAGAAGATCTCTTGACCCCAGGAGTTCAAGGCTGAAGTGAGCTATGATTATCCCACTGTACTCCAGCCTGGGTGAAACAGCAAGACCTTGGCTCTTAAAAAAAAGAAAGTTTGTACCCTTTGAATAATATTTCCCTTTTTTTTTTTTCCATGACTCAGGCCCTGGTCATCACCATTTTATTCTCTGTTTCTATGTATATTTCCCCTTTTTTTCCCCATGACTCAGGCCCTGGTCATTACCATTTTATTCTCTGTTTCTATGTATTTGACTTTTTTTTTTTTTTAGATTCCACATGTACATGAGACTATGCAGTATTTGTGTTTATTTATCTGGCTTATTTCATTTAGCATAATGTCCTCTAACTTCATTCATGTTATTGCAAATGGCTAGATTTCTTTCTTTCTTTTCTTTCTCTTTTTCTTTCTCTCTTTCTTTCTCTTTCTTTTCTTTCTTTCTTTCTTTCTTTCTTTCTTTCTTTCTTTCTTTCTTTCTTTCTTTCTTTCTTTTTTCTTTCTTCTTTCTTTCTTTCTTTCTTTCTTTCTCTCTTTCTCTCTCTCTCTCTCTCTCTCTCTATTTCTTCTTTCTTTCTTTTATTTTTAAGATAGGGTCTCACATTGTCACTCAGGCTGGAGGGCAGTGGTGGGATCACAGGTCACTACAGCCTTGACCTCCTGGGCTCAAGTATTCCTCCCACCTCAGCCTCCATGGTAGGTGGGACTACAGGCACATGCCACTGCTCCCAGCTAATTTTCTTGCCTTTTTTTTTTTTGTAGAGACAGGGTTTTGCTATGTTGTCCAGGCTGGTCTTGAACACTCAGGCTCAAGGGATCTGACTACCTCGGCCTCCCAAAGTGCTGGGATTGTAGTCATGAGCCACCATGTCCAGCCAGATATCCTTCTTTTTTAAGGCTCAATAATAATATTCAATTGTGTGTGTATTCATCCATTCTCACACTGCTATAAAGAATACTACCTGAGACTAGGAATTATAAAAGAAAGAGGTTTAATTGACTCACAGTTCCATTGGCTTAATGGGAAGCATGAGTAGGAGGTCTCAGGAAACTTATAATCATGGTGGAAGGACAAGGGGAAATAGGCACCTTCTTCACATGGCTGCAGGAGGGAGTGTGTGTGAGTGTGAAGGAGAAACTGTCAAACACTTATAAAACCATCGGCTCTCATGGGAACTCACTCACTATTATGAGAATGGCAATGGGGAATACCACTCCCATGATCCAATCACCTTCCACCAGGCCCCTCCCTTGACATGTGGAGATTATGGGTATATCAATTCGAGATGAGATTTGGGTGGGGACACACAGTAAAACCTTATCAGTGTGTTGTAGGACACTTAAATTATTTCCTTATTTTGGTTATTGTGAATATTGCTGCAATGAATGTAGGAGTGTAGCTATCTTTTTGAGATAGTGATTTTATTTCCTTTGGATATATATCCAGAAGAGGGATTGCTAGATCATATGGTAGTTCTATTTTTAATTTTTTGAGGAAACTCCATACCATTTTCATAGGGCTATACCAATTTATATTCTCACCAACAGTAGACAAGTGTTCCCTTTTCTTCACATCTTTGCCAACCCTCGTTATTTTTGACTTTTTGGTAATAGTCAACCTAACAGGTGTGAGGCAATATCTCACTATGGTTATGATTTGCATTTCCTTGATGATTAGTGATGTTGGGCATCTCTTCATGTACCTGTTGGTCATTTGTATGTCTTCTTTGGAAAAATTTCTATTCAGGCCCTTTACCATTCTTCACTTGGGTTATTTTATTTGTTTGTTCATTTATTTGGTATTGAGTTGTAAGAGTTTCTTATATATTTTTGATATTAACCTTTCACTGGATGTATAGTGTTCAAATATTTTCTCCCATTCCATAGGATGCCTTTTCATTTTGTTGATTGTGCCTTTTGCTGTGCAGAAATTTTTAGTTTGATGTAGTCATAAGTGTTTGTTTTTGCTTTTGTTGCCTGTGCTTTGAGTGATAAATAAAAAAAATTGCCAAGAAAATTTCAAGGAACAAGAGTTTTCTTCTATTTTTATAGTTTTCTATATGTTTTCTTCTAGTTTTATAGTTTCAGATCTTATGTATAGGTCTTTAATTCATTTTGAGTTAATATCTGTGTATGGTATAAAGTAAGGTTCTAATTTTATTCTTTTGCATATGCATATCCAGTTTTCCCAATGCCATTTATTGAAGAGATCATCCTTTCCCTATTGTATATTCTTGATGCTTTTATCTAAAATTAGTTGACTAGTATATGTGTGGGCTTTTTTCTGGACCCTCTATTCTGTTCCACTGGTCTACTTGTCTGTTTTTATGCCAGTACCATACTGTTTTGATTACTATTGCTTTGTAATATAATTTGAAATCAGAAAGTGTGGTACTACTACCTTTGTCCTTCTAATTCAAGATTGCTTTGTTTATTCAGGGTCTTTAGTGGTTTCACACATATTTTAGGATTGCTTTTCTATTTCTGTGAAAAACACCATAGGAATTTTGACAGAGGTTGCATTGAATCTGTAATGCATTTTAGGTACCATGGACATTTTAGCAATATTAATTATCCCAATCAATAAGCACAGGATATCTTTCCATTTATTTTTATCTTCTTCAAATAATTTTAGTTTACAGATCTTTCTCCTCCTTGGTTAAATTTATTCCTAAGTACTTTATTCTTTTTGATGCTATTGTAAATGGGACTCATTTCTATTTTTTTAGTTTTAAATTTAAAAACATTTAAAATCAACACAATTGTATGCATTTTGGGGTAAAGTGTGAGGTTTTGATACATCTATAGATTATGTAATTATCAAATCAGAATATTTAGTATATCCATCATCTCATACATTTATCATTTCTTTGTGGTGAGAACTTGTAAATTCTCTCTTCTAGTTATCATGAAATATTCAATATTGTTAAATATAGTCACCCTACTGTGCAACAGAATAGTAGGACTTATTTCTCCTAACTGTAACTTTGTACCTGTTAACCAACCTCCCTATCCCCACTCCTACCTACCCTCCTTAGCCTCTGATAGTCACTATTCTACACTCTACTTTTATGAGATCAACTTCTTTAGATTCCACATATGAATGAGATCATGTGATATTTGTCTTTTTGTGTCTGGCTGATTTTTCATAGCATAATGTCCTCCAGATTCATCCATGTTGCCAGAAAATATCAAGATTTTATTCTTTTTTTGTGGCTGATTTAGTATTCCATTGACTTATATATATATATATACACATACTATATATATACACACACTAAATATATAATATAATATTATATATAAGAAATGTAGTATATGTGTTATATACTATATATAGTATAAATAGTGGTATATGTGTTATATATGGTATATACTATATATAGTATATATGGTATATAGGATTAGGATATATACTATATATGGTATATAACACTTATACCACATACATACTCTATATATGGTATATAACACATATACCACATATATACTATATATATGGTATATAACACATATACCTCATTTTCTTTATCCATTTCTCCATTGATGAACACAGGTTGTTTTCATATCTTGGCTATTGTGAATATTGCTGCAATAAACATGGAGTACAGCTATCTCTTTGGCATATTGATTTCAATTCCTTTGTATATATACCCAGCAGTGGGATTGCTGGGTGATATGATAGTTCAATTTTCAGTATTTTGAGAAACCTCAATACTGTTTTCCCTAATGGCTGTACTAATTTATGTTCCCATCAACAGTATGTCAGTGTTCCCCTTTCTCCACATCCACACCAACATTTGTTGTTTTTTTTTTTCTTTTTGATTATAACTGCTCTAATGGTGGTGAGGATATATTTCATTATGGTTTTAATTTGCATTCCCCTGATGACTAATTATGTCAAACATTTTTTCATATACCTGTTGGCCATTTGTATGTCTTCTTTGGGGAAATGTCTATTCAGGTCTTTTGCCCATTAACAAAAACTCAAAAAATTTTTTTTTTTTTTCTGTTGAGTTGAGTTGAGTTCCTTTTATATTCAATATTAACCCCTTGTCAGACGCATAGTTTGCAAATATTTTCTCCCAGTCTCCATTTTGTAGGTTGTCTCTTCACTTTGTTTTGTTTGTTTGTTGTTGTTTAGAAGTTTTTTGGTTGGTGTAATTCCATTTGTCTATTTTTGCTTTTGTTGTTTGTGCTTTTGAGGTTTTATCCAAAAGATCTTTGGTCAGACCAATGTCATGAAGCATTTCTCTTATGTTTTCTTTTAGTGGTTTTATTGTTTTGGGTCTTAACATTTAAGTTTTAAATCTATTTTGAGTTTATTTTTGTCAGTTGTGAAAGATAGGGGTCCAGGATCATTCTTCTCCATGTGGATATCCAGTCTTCCCAGCACCGTTTATTGACGAGACTGCTTTCTCTAATGTGTGTTCTTGGCATCTTTGTTGAAAATGAGTTGGCAGTAAAATGTGGATTTTGTTTCTGGGTGCTCTATTCTGCTCCTTTTGGTCTATGTATCTGTTTTTATGCCAGTAGCATGCAGTTTAGGTTACTATATGGCTTTGTAGTGTAGTATATTTTGAAGTAAGATAGTGTGATACCTCCAGCTTTGTTCTTTTTGCTCCAGATTGCATTCACTATTTGGGAGTCTTTTGTGATTCCGTATGCATTTTAAGATTGTTTTTTCTATTTCTGTGAGGAAGTTATTGGTATTTTGATAGAGATTGCATTGAATCTGCAGATTGCTTTGGATAGTGTGGACATTTTAAACAATATTAGTTCTTCCAACCCATGAACATAGGATACCTTTTCATTAATAAAACATTCATCAATGTTTTATAGTTTTCATTGTAGCAATCTTTTACCTTCTGAGTTAAATGTATTTCTAGGTATTTTATTTTTTGTAAGTATTGTAAATGGGATTGCTTTCTTGATTTTTTTTTTTTTTTTTGGTCAGGTAATTCGCTATTGGTGTATAGAAATGCTACTGATTATTGCATATTTATTTTGTATTCTGAAACTTTACTAAATTTATTTATTGATTATAACAGTAATTTTGGTGGAGTCTTTAGGATATTCTGCATTTAAGAGAATTTCATCTGCAAACATGGAACAATTTGGCCTCCTTTTTCCCAATTTGGATGTCCTTTATTTTTTTCTCTTGCCTAATTGCTCTGGCTAGGTCTTGTAATACCATGTTGAATAAAAGTGGTGAAAGTGGACATCCTCATCGTGTTTGAGATCTTAGAGAAAAAGCTTTCAACTTTTCCCCATTCAGTATGATGTTAGCTGTGATTTTGACATACATGGTCTTTACTGTGTTGGGGTATATTTTATTTATACCTAACGTATTCAAAGTTCTTATCATGAATACATGGTGAATTTTATCAAATGCCTTTTTAGCATCTACTAAAATGAACATATGGTTTTTGTCTTTGATTCTGTTAATGTGACATGTCACACATATTGATTTGCATGTGTTAGACTTTTTTTGTGTCCTTGGGATTAATTCCACTTGATCACAGTGATCTTTTTAATGTGCAATTGGCTAGTATTTTGTTAAGGATTCTGCATCTGTGTTCATCAGGGATACTGGCCTGTAGTTTTTCTTTTCATGGCATGCCCTTATCTGGTTTTGGCATCAGGATAATGCTGGCCTTGTAAAATGAGTTTGGAAGAATTCGTCTTAAATTTTCTGGAAAAATTTGAAAAAAAAGATAAATTCTTTAAATGTCTGATAGAATTCAGCAGGGAAATCATCAATTCTTGTGCTTTGATGGGAGACTTTTTATTACTGATTTAATCTTGTTAGTCATTATTGGTCTGTTCATGTGTTGTCTTTATTCAAGATTCGATTTTCGTAGTCTGTATGTATCCAAGAATTTATCAGTTTCTTCTAGGCTTTCCAATTTGTTGGTGTCTAGTTGTTCATAGTAGTCTCTTATGATCCTTTCTATTTCTGTGGTATTAGTTGTAATATCTCTTTTTTCATTTCTGATTTTATTTATTGGGGCTCTCTCTGTTAGTTATTGTAGCTAAAAGTTTGCTAATTTCATTTATCTTTTCAAAAAACTAACTGTTGATTTTTTGTATTTTTAAAGTCTTCATTTTGTTTATGTCTGCGCTCATCATTATTATTTCTTTCCTTCTACTAATTTTGAATTTAGTTTGTTCTTGATTTTCTGATTCCTTGAGGTGCAATGTTAGGTTGTTTATTTGAGATATTTCTTCTTTTCTTTTCCCTCTCTCTTTCTCTCTCTCTCTCTTTCTTTCTTTTTGGCAGGGTCTCACTCTCATCTCCCAGACTGGAGTGTAGTGGCACAATCTTGGCTCACTGCAGCCTGGACTTCCTGGGCTCAGGTGATCCTCCTACTGCAGTCTCCTAAGTAGCTGGGACCACAGGTGCCTGCCACTATGCCTGGATAATTTTTTGTATTTTTAGCAGAGTCAGGGTTTCACTATATTGCCCAGACTGGTCTCAAACTCCTGGACTCAAGCAATCCACCTGCCTATGCCTCCCAAAGTGGTGGGATTACAGGTATGATCCACTGCTCCTGGCTCTTTCTTCTTTTCTGATGTAAATATTTGCTGCTACAAACTTTCCTCTGAGAACTGCTTTGCTGTATCGCATACGTTTTGATATGTCGTGTTTCCATTTTCATTTGTCTAAAGAAATTTTTAAAATTTTCCTTTAATGTTTTCATTGGCCCATTGGTTGTTCAGGAACATGCTGTTTAATTTCCATGTATGTGTAATGTTTCTGAGGTTTCTCCTGTTATTGATCTCTAGCTTTATTCCAGTAGTATAATTTTGATGTTCTTAAATTTGTTGAGACTTGTTTTGTGGCCTAACATTTAGAGAATATTCCATGTGCAGATGAGAAGGTATATTTTGTAGCTGTTGGAAGGAATGTTCTGTAAATGTTCATTAGGTCCATTTGGTCTACAGTACAGTCTAAGTCTGATGTTTCTTTGCTGATACTCAATCTGGTTGATCTGTTTATTGCTAAAACTTGGGTGAGGAAGACCCCTACTATTATTGTATTGCAGTCTGTCCTCCCTTTAGATCTATTAATATTTGCTTATATATTTAGGTGCTCCAATGTTAGGTATGTGTATATTTACAAGTGTTATCTCCCCTTGTAGAATTGACCTTCTACTTATTATATAATGACCTTTATTTTTGCAGTTTTTGATTTAACATCTGTTTTATTTAAATATAGCTACTCCTGCTTCCTTTGGTTTCTATTTGCTTGAACTATCTTTTCCAGTTTTTGACTCAGTCTATGTCTGTTCTTATAGGTGAAGTAAGTCTCTTGAAGGCAGCATATTGTTGAGTCTTGTTTTTACTTTGGTGTTGTTCATTCAACTATTCTATGTGCTTTGATTGGAGAACTTAGTCCATTTACATTCAAGATATTTTTTGATAGATAGAGACTCACTACTGCCATTTCATTAATTGTTTTCTAGTTATTTTGTAGATCTTTTGTTCCTTTATTCCTCTTTTCCTGTCTTCCTTTGTCATTGATAAATTTTCTCTAGTGATATATTTTGATTCCTTGCTTTTTAAAAAATTACTATACTTTAAATTCCAGGGTACATGTGCACAATGCGCAGGTTTGTTACATATGTATACATGTGCCGTGTTGGTGTGCTGCACCCATTAACTCGTCATTTACATTAGGTATTTCTCCTAATGCTATTCCTCCCTCAGCCCCCAAACCCATGTCAGGCCCCAGTGTGTGATGTTTCCCACCCGGTGTCCAAAAGTTCTCATTGTTCAATTCCCACCTATTAGTGAGAACATGCAGTGTTTGGTTTTCTGTCTTTGTGATAGTTTGCTCAGAATGATGGTTTCCAGCTTCATCCATGTCCCTATAAAGGACACGAACTCATCCTTTTTTATGGCTGCATAGTATTCCATCGTGTATATGAGCCACATTTCTTAATCCATTCAATCACTGATGGACATTTGAGTTGGATCCAAGTCTTTGCTATTGTGAATAGTGCCACAATAAACTTACATGTACAAGTGTCTTTATAGCAGCATGATTTATAATCCTTTGGGTATATACCCAGTAATGGGATTAATGGGATTGCTGGGTCAAATGGTATTTCTATTTCTAGATCCTTGAAGAATTGCCACAGTGTCTTCCATAATCGTTGAACTAGTTAACAGTCCCACCAACAGTGTAAAAGTGTTTCTCCACATCCTCTCCGGCACCTGTTGTTTGCTGACTTTTAATGATCGCTGTTCTAACTGGTGTGAGATGGTATCTCATTGTGATTTTGATGTGCGTTTCTCTGATGGCCAGTGATGATGAGCATTTTTTCATGTGTCTGTTGGCTGCATAAATGTCTTCTTTTGAGAAGTGTCTGTTCGTATCCTTCACCCACTTTTTGATAGGGTTGTTTGATTTTTTCTTGTAAATTTGTTTAAGTTCTTTGTAGATTCTGGATATTAGCCCTTTGTCAGGGTAGATTTTAAAATTTTTCTCCCATTCTGTAGGTTACCTGTTTACTCTGATGGTAGTTTCTTTTGCTGTGTAGAGAAGCTCTTTAGTTTAATTAGATCCCATTTGTCAATTTTTGCTTTTGTTGCCATTGCTTTTGGTGTTTTAGTCATGAAGTCTTTGTCCATGCTTATGTCCTCAATGGTATTGCCTAAGTTTTCTTCTACGGTTTTTATGGTTTTAGGTCTAACATTTAAGTCTGTAATCCACCTTGAATTAATTTTTGTATAAGATGTAAGGAAGGGATCCAGTTTCAGCTTTCTACATATGTCTAGCCAGTTTTCCAAGCACCATTTATTAAATAGAGAATCCTTTCCCCAGTGCTTGTTTTTGTCAGTTTTGTCAAAGATCAGATGGCTGTAGATGTGTGGTATTATTTCTGAGGGCTCTGTTACGTTCCACTGGTCTATATCTCTGCTTTGGTACCAGTACCATGCTGTTTTGGTCACTGTAGCCTTGTAGTACAGTTTGAAGTCAGATAGTGTGATGCCTCCAGCTTTGCTCTTTTTGCTTAGGATTGTCTTGGCAATGCAGGCTATTTTTTGGTTCCATATGAACTTTAAAGTAGTTTTTTCCAATTCTGTAAAGAAAGTCATTAGTAACTTGATGGGGATGGCATTGAATCTATAAATTATCTTGGGCAGTATGGCCATTTTCACGATATTGATTCTTCCTATTCATGATCATGGAATGTTATTCCATTTGTTTGTGTCCTCTTTTATTTCCTTGAGCTGTGGTTTGTAGTTCTCCTTGAAGAGGTCATTCACATTCCTTGTAAGTCAGATTCCTAGGTATTTTATTCTCTTTGAAGCAATTATGAATGGGAGTTCATTCATGATTTGGCTCTCTGCTTGTCTATTATTGCTGTATAGGAATGTTATGATGTTTACACATTGATTTTGTATCCTGAGACTTTGCTGAAGTTGCTTATCAGCTTAAGATTTTGGGGTAAGATGATGAGGTTTTCTAAATATACAATCATGTCATCTGCAAACAGGGACAATTTGATTTCATCTTTTCCTAATTGAATACCCTTTATTTCTTTCTCCTGCCTGACTGCCCTGGCTTGAATAGGAGTGGTGAGAGAGGGCATCCCTGTCTTGTGCCAGTTTTCAAAGGGAATGCTTCCAGTTTATTCCCATTCAGTATGATAGTGGCTGTGGGTTTGTCATAAATAGCTCTTATTTTTTTGAGATACGTCCCATCAAATCCTAGTTTATTGAGAGTTTTTAGCATAAAGGACTGTTGAATTTTGTCAAAGGCTTTTTCTGTGTCTAATGAGATAATCATGTGGTTTTTGTCTTTGGTTCTGTTTATATGATGGATTACATTTATTGATTTGTGTATGTTGAACCAGCCTTGCATCCCAGGGATGAAGCCAACTTGATCATGGTGGATAAGCTTTTTGATATGCTGCTGGATTTGGTTTGCCAGTATTTTATTGAGGATTTTTGCATTGATGTTCATCAGGGATATTGGTCTAAAATTCTCTTTTTTTGTTGTGTCTCTGCCAGGCTTTGGTATCAGGATGATGTTGGCCTCATAAAATGAGTTAGGGAGGATTCCCTCTTTTTCTATTGATTGGAATAGTTTCAGAAGGAATGGTACCAACTCCTCCTTGTACCTCTGGTAGAATTCAGCTGTGAATCCATCTGGTCCTGGACTTTTTTTGGTGG
>NW_016808057.1:2505021-2511396 GCF_001698545.2 Rhinopithecus bieti
CTTGCTCTGCCGCCCAGGCTGGAGTGCAGTGGCCGGCTCTCAGCTCACTGCAAGCTCCGCCTCCCGGGTTCACGCCATTCTCCTGTCTCAGCCTCCCGAGTAGCTGGGACTACAGGCACCCGCCTTGTCGCCCGGCTAGTTTTTTGTATTTTTTAGTAGAGATGGGGTTTCACCGTATTAGCCAGGATGGTCTCGATCTCCTGACCTTGTGGTCCACCCATCTCAGCCTCCCAAAGTGCTGGGATTACAGGCTTGAGCCACCGCGCCCGACTACCTTTGATCTTTGATGATGGTGACCTACAGATGGGATTTTGGTGTGGATATCCTTTTTGTTGATGTTGATGCTATTCCTTTCTCTTTGTTAGTTTTCCTTCTAACAGTCAGGATGCTCAGCTGCAGGTCTGTTGGAGTTTGCTGGAGGTCCACTCCATACCCTGTTTGCCTGAGAATCACTAGTAGAGTCTGTAGAATGGCAAATATTGCAGAACAGCAAATGTTTCTGCCTGATCCTTCCTCTGGAAGCTTTGTCTCAGAGGGGCACCCAGCTGTATGAGGTGTCAGTTGGCCCCTACTGGGAGATGTCTCCCAGTTAGGCTACTCGAGGGTCAGGGACCCACTTGAGGAGGCAGTCTGTCCATTCTCAGATCTCAAACTCCATGCTGGGAGAACCACTACTGTTAAAGCTGTTAGACAGGGACGTGTCAGTCTGCAGATGTTTCTGCTACCTTTTGTTCAGCCATGCCCTGACCCCAGAGGTGGAGTCTACAGAGGCAGGCAGGCCTCCTTGAGCTACGGTGGGCTCCACCCAGTTTGAGCTTCCCAGCCACTTTGTTTACCCAGTCAAGCCTCAGCAATGGTGGACGCCCCTCCTCCAGCCTCACTGGCACTTTGCAGTTCAATCTCGGACTGCTGTGCTAGCAGTGAGCAATCTCTGTGGGATGGGACCCCTGAGTCAGGCACAGGATATAATCTCCTGGTGTGCTGTTTGCTAAGACCATTGGAAAAGCACAGTATTAGGTGGGAAGGTCCCTATTTTCCAGGTGCCATCTGTCACCGCTTCCCATGGCTAGGAAAGGGCATTCCCCAGTCCCTTGTGTGTCCCAGGTGAGGTGATGCCCCACCCTGCTTCAGCTCACACTTGCGTGAGCTGCACCCACTGTCCAACAAGTCCCAGTGAGATAAACCTGGTACCTCAGTTGGAAATGCATAAATCATCTGTCTTCTGCGTTGCTCACGCTGGGAGTGGTAGACTGAAGCTGTCTCTATTCAGCCATCTTGGAGGGCAGATCTCCTTGCTTTTTTTGTGTATCTACTATAGGTTTTTGCTTTGTGTTTATCATGAGGCTTACAAAAAAACTTATAGTCATAACAGGTTATTTTAAGTTGATGACAACTTAACTTGATTGAAAAAACAAGGAGTCCACAATAGTTTACACTTTTATTTCACTCTCCCATTTAAAAGTTTTGATTTTATAATTTATAGATTTTTGCATTACATATCTCTTACAATTAGTTATTATTTTCGCAGTTTCACTTTTTAACCTTCATACAGAAAATGAGATTTACATACTGCCACTACATTATTAGAATATTCAGAATTTGGCTATATACTTAATTTTATTAGTGAGTTATATACTTTCAGATGTTTTTGTGTTACTCACTAGAGTTCTTTTCTTTCATCTTAAAGAAGTCTTCTTAAAATTTTCTGTAAGTCAGATTTGGTGGTGATGAATTCCCTCAGCTTTTGTTTGTCTGGAAAATCTTCCTTCTTCATTTCTGAGAAACAGATTTGCTGAATATAGTATTCTTGGTTGGCAGGATTTTATTTCAGCACTTTGAATATATCATCTCACTCTCTCTTGGTCTTTAGATTTCTGCTGAGAAGTCTGGTGTTAGATATTTTGGGACTTCTCTATATGTTGTTTGCTTTTTTTCTGTTGCTGCTTGCAGGATCCTCTCTTTGTCTTTGGCCTTTGACTGTTTGATTATAATATGTCATTGGGCATTTTTATTTGAATTTATTTTGACTGGGGAGCCTAGGCCTTCTCATACCTGGATATTTATATCTTTTTCCAGGTTTGGAAAATTCTATTATTGTTTTTTTTTAAATAATTTTCTCTCACTTTCTCTTTTCTACTATCTCTGGAATAGCAATGACCTATAAATTTATTCTTTTGATGTTATCCCATAAATCCCATAAGCTTTCTGTATTCCTTTTCATTCTTTTTCCTTTTTTTCTCTTTCATTGTTTATTTTTAAGTAAGTGGTCTTCAGGTTCACATATTCTTTCCTCTTATTGATCAATTCTCTTGTTGATGCTTTCTATTGCATTTCTTATTTTATTCATTGTGTTTTTTAGTGCCAGTATTTCTATTTATTTATTTTTTATTACTTCAATCTCTATTAAATTTCTCTGATATGTTTCTGAATTATTTATCTGTATTTTCTTGAAGGTTGTTGAGTGATAAGGGCTTTGTGTCTTCATCCAAATATCATGTTGAATTTTGATCTTCAGTTTTGGAGGAGGGGCCTAGTGGGAGGTGATTGAATCATGGGGACAGATTTCTCCCTTGCTGTTCTTATGATAGTGAGTTTTCACAAGATTTGGTTGTTTAAAAGCATGTAGCACTTCCCCTTTTGCTCTCTCCTACTATCATGTGAAAATGGTGCTTGCTTCCCCTTTGCTCTTTTACCATGATTGTAAGTTTCCTGAGGCCTCCCCACCCATGCTTCCTATACAGCCTGCAGAACTGTGAGTCAGTTTAACCTCTTTTCTCTATAAATTACCCAGTCTCAGGTAGTTCTTTATAGCAATGTCAGAATTAACTAATATACTAAGCTTCCTTAAAAGCGCCATTTAGAATTCATCAGGCAGTTCTTTCATCTCCACTCTTTAGTGTCATTCACTGGCACTTTATTTTGCCTTTTCAGTATCTTCACATTTCCCTTGTTTTCTGTGACTGTGTATCAATGTCTGCACATTGATATAGGTATTTAATCCAGTCCTCACAGCCTGATTTTGTTCTTTCAGTAGTGAGCCTGTCTAGAGATTAAGGGCAGATTGACTGGCAAGGACCCTAAGCTCTCTGCTTAGGACAGGTTAATTGGTAAGGAGTCTAAGTCCCAGTCCCACTGCTTCAGCTGTTGCAGTGCTAGGGAGCACCCTAAACTCAGGACCACTGTGGCTGAAATCCTTCGACTCCTGAGGCTGACACAAGTGCTAGGTCCCATTCAAAGCTCACAGCTGCTAGCACAGACTGGGGTGTGCTGAAGGTCTGTGGCTGATGTGGCCTGCCTACTGCTGAGGTTTATTTAGGGCCTGAGGCCCATATGGTCAGCAGGTAGTAAAGGTGGCCAGGTCTTGAATCCATCATACTAGGCCTGCAGGTTCCTATTTGTTACCAGATTGAATTGAGAGGCCCCACTCACAGATACTTGCCTGGTGTCAAGGGTTCCAGGGTGCTAACTAGTGCTGGATTTTACTGCAAGTCCAGTACAGGGTTGCAAGGCAAAGTCTTATACTTACTTTCCTCTCTTTCTGCCAAGTAAATGTTGTTTTTCTCTGTGCTGTGCTACTTGGGGTTCTGGAAAGGGCAACATAGGAAATCTCATGGCCACTGAGGCTAATGAGAATTGGTCATACTCGAGGCCCACTGCCACTGATACTGGTGCAGCACTGGGGCATACCTAAGGCCTGTGTGTGCCCTGCCCTGCCTGCCACTGAGGTTTGTTTAGGGCCCAAGGCCACTACAGTAGGTCAGCAGTGAGTTTAGTTTATCATGCTGAGTTCAGTCCCTATTGACTGGAACACAAGTCCATTCCACTGGGGCTGCAGTTTCCTGTCTAGTGCTAGGGTGGGTCTAGAGGCTCTGTCCATGGGTACCAGGCTGTTATCAGGGGCCAAGAGGTTCTGTCTGGTGCTAGTCTTCTGGCTGGACTGGTATTGTTCTGCAAGGCAAAGTTTCATGCTCATTTCCCTCCTCTTCTCCCAAATGGACAATGTCTCTGCACTGTGGTGCGTAGGGTTAAGGGAAGAGTAGCGTAGGTAATATTAAACTGTTCTTTCTATCATCATCTTTAATGTGTCTTGTCTTATTATGATGCTAAAACCAAGTACTGGTATACATGACAATCTCTTACCTTGTTTTCTGAGCTCTTGTGAAGGCTTTTTCATGTGTGGATAGTTGTGCACATTGATGTTTTTGTGGGAGGATGATCCTGGAGAGTTCTACTCTGCCATCATGCTGAGTTTAGTTCTGGGGTTGTTTTCTTAATTTTTTTGAAAAGTTTGTTTTCAGAGTATGGAGACTAGAAACGCTATTGATTTTTATATGTTGATTTTATATCCTACAAATTTACTGATTCTCTTATTAGTTCTTAGGGCTTTTTTAGTGGGATTACTACGGTTTTCTATAAATAAGATCATGTCATCTGCAAACAGACAATTTTACTTCTTCCTTTCCAATTGAATGCCTTTTTTGTTTTCTTGACTAGTTGAGAAATCTCACAATTTCTCACAAATACAATATACCCCCATTAATTTATCAAGTCACAGTCATTCTGGAGAAAGGCTGTTTACTTATTTTTCTACAAGAGGAAATGGTGATTATTTATACCTTTGCATTTGACCAGTTGCTTTCAAAGCCCTCAAGTCTCTGGGGAGAGGAAGAACCCTTGCTTGGACTATAATCACACTGTCTACTTTACAAGTGTGAAAATAGCGCTATTAATTTTAGCAGCACTTTAAAAAACAAAAACGAAAAACCTCTTACTTTGCTCCCTGCTGTCCCTGCTCTCAGTCCTTCTACACCATTTTGACAGCTCAACTGTGTGATTTTCTGACCTTTTCTACAAAGATATTTCAAAAGAGATAAGTGGTAGGAATCAATGCACATCATCTTAATTACCAAATACAGTTTATTTTATTGTAAGCCATTTATCTCTCAATGGCCATAAGACAAATGATCTGTCCTTGTGCTAAGAATATGCCTACTTTTCTAAAATGATGCAGAAACATTTGTCAGATAATTCTAACATCCCCAAACTGACTTTTCTAACCAAGATACTCCAAACTATGAGAAAAATTGCCTCAAATTTTTAGTTTAATATGTAGATCCTACTTATTATAAAATATCTGCTGTGTATCTTCTTTCTTTTGTATTGCTTTTCTGTAAATCACAGATGGTTATGTTATTAGCTGTGCAAGGTCAGAATTCTCCTCAGGCAGTTTTTGTAATTATATTTTCAATGTGTTTGTTTGTGTGCATATATACATGATTTAAATTGCCTTGTAGAATAATAAAGAATGAAGATACACAAAACATGTATTGATACAGATACAGATTCTATAGGGTCAGACCTTTTTAAGCACATATGAGTCCGGTGACTTGATAAATCATGAACAGGGGATCTAGGGACATTTTGGGGGCTAGAGGTTTATATAAACATCCAATCATCTATAGTCACCTAAGATGAAAATCTGGGGGCATCATAGCACTTTGTTGGGGCCATTTCCACTTTTCACATCTCAAAATCTCCTTATATTATGTGACTTCTTATTTACTGTCTCTTAACCAGCTTCTGGCCTGGTAATCCTCACATCCATCACATCGGCCAGATGACCTCTGTAAACACAAGTCAGGCATTGTCAATTCCCTGTAAAATTCATCCATAACTCCCAAGTTTTCACAGGATAAAGGTGAACAAGCCTTGGGTTTAGGTTCCCCTCTACCTCATCAGCTGCATCTTTTGACAAGACCATCATGAAGCTCCATGAATAAGTATCCACATTGGGATATTTGTAACCTCCAGGTCTGGATGGACGCTCTCCTTTCTGTCTGGAACACTTCTCTCCAACAATCCTGCCAGGCTGGCTCCTACTCATCCACTAATGCCCAGCTTAGGGATTACCTCATCTTGATTTCCTTTTCTATTTCCTCACTCCTCAGACGGGTGTAGGTACCCCTGCTCTATTTTTCCATAATACTTTGTGCATCTTTCTATCATTGGCTGTCTAGAAGAAATTCAGCCCAGAGCTTAGTTCGGGGCTTTGGTCCTAGCCAGAATACCACCTGAACGGGCAATGCTTCAAGCATTCTCAGTAATTTTTTTTCTTTTATTATTATTATACTTTAAGTTCTAGGGTACATGTGCATAACGTGCAGGTTTGTTACATATGTATACTTGTGCCATGTTGGTGTGCTGCACCCATCAACTCGTCAGCACCCATCAACTCATCATTTACATCAGGTATAACTCCCAGTGCAATCCCTCCCCCCTCCCCCTTCCCCATGATAGGCCCCGGTGTGTGATGTTCCCCTTCCCGAGTCCAAGTGATCTCATTGTTCAGTTCCCACCTATGAGTGAGAACATGCA
>NW_016808057.1:2514273-2617393 GCF_001698545.2 Rhinopithecus bieti
AAAAAAAAAAAGAAAAAAGAAAAAATAGTTTCTTGCCTGAAATAGAGGCTTTTGTTAATCTGATTTAAAATAATTTATGGAAGGAGTGTGTGTCTGTGTGTTTTAAGACTCCAATACCACTAGCGTGTTGATATCTTTGTTTACTCTTGACTCTAGAGCAGCTACCACTGGAGACTAATAAAATCACATTTTGTTTCAATAGCTAACCTTCTTTGCCTTCTTTAGCTTCTTGCAAAATGAATTTTGGGCAATGAATGTGCTGCAAGGAAAATTTAGTTTTTGTATTGGATATTACATGTAAATATGACCATGAAAATTAGATTCTTTTGTATATCTAACTTTTACCTAAATATAAAGCCCGAGTAATAGACTATAACAGAGGAAAGGGGTCTAGATATCATCTAATCTAATTGCTTGATTTTGCAAACAAATATGCTAAAGTTAAGTGAATAAACTCAAAAGCCAGACTATCTGAGTTTTCCTTCTTGCATAAGATTGCTGTGTGAACTTGGGAAGATTACTTAACTGCTCTGTGTCTCCTTCCTGTTGGGTAATGTGGATAAAAAGAGTGTCTACTTCTTATGGTTGTTTGGAGAGTTAAGTAGGATTAATAGTAAGTGTTCAATAGTTTTTGCTTTTACTGTTGTTGTTTTCTACATCACATGGCAAATTAACCAAGACTAAAGTTCAAGTTTCGAAACTCCTCTCCAAGATTCTTTCCACAACTCTCTCATTTCCCAAATCCACTCAGTTTTCCTCCATCTACTGTAAGATTCTACAGGAGTGGTGAAAAGCATTTTTCCTTGCTTTAATGGCATTATTTCTATATCAGGGCTATGTATTAAGCATCATGCATTTTCTGTCTATTTATCTCTCTAGTCTATTTCTGTCTATCTGTCTCTTCAGTTCAATTTATGCCAGCACTTCAGAGGTGCCTTACGTCAGTTGGACACTTGCAGGGTATAAATGACCTGGAAGTAACCCTAAATTCTGAGTTCCTAAAGGCTATATGCAGAAAGACAGCTGAGAACAAGCCCTTACCACAGGCCTACAGGATTTGGG
Source organism: Rhinopithecus bieti (assembly GCF_001698545.2). NCBI lineage: Eukaryota > Metazoa > Chordata > Mammalia > Primates > Cercopithecidae > Rhinopithecus > Rhinopithecus bieti. The sequence goes on from NW_016808057.1 coordinate 2,515,336, forward strand.
GCACACAGGCAAGGGTTCACCACTCTGGGCCAAGGTATTTCCCTCTGCTCTGAACATCCTGGATAACCTGTACTGAGACCCCAGGCCCCACTGACATCCACATGTCAGACAGGTTCTGCTTGGGACTGGGGCCCTCCAAACCAGGCTCACAGCAGCTCTCATGTACATCAGGCCAAATACGGCCCAGGAAACAGGAGCACTCAGGAACTAGAATGAATTGTGCCAAATGTGGAATATTTGTCTCCAACCTCTGATTACTGTAATCCCTAGTCACCACCTAAAACTCTTTGAATAGGCTTGCTGAGTTGTCTGGGTAATCTTATTTATACTTATCCTGGTATAATTATAAACAGGTCTCCATTCACTCTCAAAAATGTCACCCTATCCAAGATGCAAGGCCACATGTACCATCCCTAATCATCTATCTTTATGATATTCAGTAGTCCCCCTTATCTGTGGTTTCACTTTCCAAAGCTTCAGTTACTCATGATCAAGTGCGGCCTGAAAATAAGTGAGTAGAGTATAATAAGATATTTTAAGAGAGAGAAAGGGAGACCATATGCACATAACTTTCATTACTGTATATGTTATAATTGTTTTATTTTATTATTAGTCATTGCTCATTTCTTACTGTGCCTAATTTGTCAATTAAACTGTATCATAGGCATGTATGAGTAGGAAAAACATAGGAACTGTGTATGGAGGGTTTGGTGCTATCTGCAGTTACAGGCGTCCTCTGGGGGTCTTGGAACCTGTGGACAAGAAATAACTTCCATATATTTTTATATCTTTACTAGTTGGCATGTTTTATGCCATAACTCTTCCCAATTTATATATAAATCCCCGTTTCCCCCCTTGTCCACTTGTTCCTTTGTGAAACGACTCTCTCACATTCTCAGTCTCTAGAGAACAAATCTCACTGTCCTGGGAAGCCGCTTCTCTGACACGCTCGCTGCTAGGGTGGTTGGCCAGAGATCTGCCCAGTCCTGCGTCAGAACTCAGCCCTCCTCTCTGAAACCGTAAGTCTTATCCTGAGTAGATCTCAACAGCCTACTTACCCACATCCCTCTGGGAGTGAGGACGGAGGGTGGGAGGGAGTTCATTCATTCCTAGACATTTCTGACTTTTATTCTTCTCATGATGTCTGTGTAGTAAGAATTTGGCCTTGTCCAAAAAGAGGTTTTGCTTTAGCCCTCAGTTTCTAGGAGGCAATTTCTAGCACACCTGACAGAAGTGTCTTTGTTTACAGTAAGAGCTAACCATACCAGAACTCAGGGTGGGGCCAGCCTCACCCAGTCAACATTGGGCAGTGCTGGCCATTCCAGAAAGACCAGCCATGTGATTGACGATGGAGGCTTTGAGTCATGTGGTATTGGTTGGTGTGGATATCACAACTTGGGTGAACTTTTCTTGGTCTTTTGTTGTTGTTGTTGGCAATACTTTATGCTTATTGCTACACATTGATGTCCTAATTCCACAAAGAGGGGATAACAGAAGCTTTGTGTTTGTGACCCTCCCAGTCTCTGCCCTCTGTGTCTCTTTGCTGGGCTGATTTTGACCTGTATCCTTTCCCTGTCATGCAGTGTAACCATAAGCATAACAGTTTTCACTGAGTTCTTGTGTCCTTCTAATGAATTGTTGGAACTGAGGGTCATCTGGGGAAAGCAAAGTGAACTGGCAGGTGATGCCATAAGGGAGAGCTGTCTAGGATGGAGACTGCGTCCTCTCACTGTTGCAGTTGGGCTAATTCCAGGTAAAGTTCCTCTTCATTTATTTACATGGGAGAGGGGACACATTTCAGTCCCTTTTCTCTAAGGTGGCTTCTGGCTCCTTCCTGGGCAGAGTTGTTAGGAGAGAAATGTTAAATTCTCCGATATCAGTGTGATGCGTCACTTCTTAGCCCACAAAGTCAGTCTCATTTCTCAAGTTCAGCCAAACCTGTCCTATACTTCTGTACTGGATGGTAAAGATATTTAACCACCTTCACAGTGGGTGCTAGAATTTTTCTTCACAGCATTTAGGAAACACATTGATACGCCTGTACTAAGATGTTAGAGGAAAGGAGAAGATGACTTGCATAACACAAGAGGAATAATTAATTATTTTTGCATCTTAATGGGAGGGGAGTTGATGAGTGAAGAAAGAAAGGGGGAGAGGAGCTCTCAGAGAGAGTAGGAGAGGCCAGGACTAATGAGAGCAGTGTCAATGGAAAACTCATCTGGTAGTGGCCTGAGGGCACTAAAAAACTCGCATGCCCTGGTTCCCCTTGGAGTCTTTCCCGCTGTCCAGATCTTCTATCACTCCTCCATGTGCCTCGCACCCCCCCACCTTTGAGAAGCTCACTAAGGTTTCGTGAGAGGGAGCCTGAGGATCTCAGCTGGATGACACAGTGCAGAACACACAGCAGCCCTAGGAGGCAGAAACCCTGCAGTCAGGAGAGGTCTCGAGACCACTCTGTCCTGGCAGTTTGCAGAAGCCTCAGAGAGGACTCTGGACTCCAGACAACAGACTTTGGAGCATTAAGGTAATTCCACCTTAGCTCTCCAGGCTGGAGCCTCCAGCTAACATTTTGGTTACATTTATCTTTTCTATCTGAGAACATGCGTTTCGCACTATGCTAGGTGGTTAGCTCTTATTTAACCATCCCCACTATCCTATGGAGTCAGTGCTGCTATCTCCATTTGATGGTAGAGAAAGGTGACATTGCAGGTTCACAGCTGGTCAGCAGTAGATGGATTCTGGCTCCTGCTTAGCACCCCCCAGTGCTTCCCTGTTACTTACATGTTAAATCCTAGACTTCTTACATGACCCCTGAGACCTTGTGGGATCTGACGCTGTTGGCCTCTCCTGCCTGACTTTTTACCTCTCCCTGCCTTCTTCTCCATGCTTCAGCCTATTGGACAAGAGTGTTTAGGGAAACCAGCCCATGCTCATTTCCACTTCTTGGTCCTGGAGCCACTGCTTTCTCTTCCTGGTCTACTCTTTCCTTCCCTCTTGGTTCAGAAGATGTTGAGTCTCTATCTCCAGATGCCATACATGTTTCCCTGGCTAAGTGTGGTGCACACCCACATGCTGCCATCATGCCCTGTGCACACTTCTGTACTAGTGGTTCACCACCAGGTAATGAGAGCCTGTGAGTGCCTGGCTGGGATGGGATAGAGAACATGCACTGGAAGGGTGTAAGGAAACTGCATTCAAAATAGCAAAATAATGATTATGAAGACTGATAAGGTCATAAGACTAAGATAAGTTTTGATTTTTCCTAGTAGAGCTGCTTAGAAGATGATATGAAGAAACTAGAATTTTGTTATATCGGCTCTCAGTGAAACAACAATGAAGTTGTAGGGGCAATGGGCAAATGTCAAGGACCAGGAAGTAGACCTCAGTTTCTCATTTTCTGCCCACCTACTGTTGTGGGAGGGACACAGGGGGAGTTAATTGAATCACGTGGCCAGTGAATAAGTCTCACGAGATCTGATGAGTTTATCAGGAGTTTTCACTTTTGCTTCTTCTTCATTTTTCTCTTTCTGCTGCCATGTAAGAAGCGCCTTTCGCCTCCCACCGTGATTCTGAGGCCTCCCCAGCCATGTGGAAGTGTAAGTCCAATTAAACCTCTTTGTCTTCCCAGTTTCAGGTACGTCTTTATCAGCAGCATGAAAATGAACTAATACACCTACATAGGATACTGTCCTGTAGACATTTTTTTCTTGCAGCCCCCACTCACCTTTCTTTCCTTATTTATTATTCTTATTTCTAGTACCTTCAATCTGCTTGCACTTTTAGATTCTTTTTACCTAGAGTATCAGGTATCAGTGGGTGTGGTGGAGAGACTAATGGCCCCCAAAGATTCCTACATTCTAATTACTAGAAAATGTGAATATGTTGAGTTACAGAGAAAAAAGAATTAAGGGGCTAACCCTGGGTTTTCCTGGCGGGTCTAATTTAATCACAAGCATTCTTAAAAGCAGAAGAACAAGGAAGAAGAGGTCAGAGTCAGAGGGAGATGTACCTATGGAAGAAGAGTTAGAAAAATGCAACCTTGTATCATTTTAAGCTGCTAAATTTGTGGTAGTTCATTATAGCAGCAGTAAAAAACTAATACAGTGGGTGACCAAAAATGCCCATGGAAAATTACTCTTTTTAGGCCCAATGGTTAGGAGCCTAGGCTCTGAGAATGTCTGAGTTCAATCTTTGGCTCTTGAAATATTGACTGAACCCCCTTGTAGTGTTATTGTGAGAATTAGCTGGCATGGTGGCACATGCCTATAGTCCCAGCTACTTGGGAGGCTGAGGCAGCAGGATCACTTGGGCTCCGGAGTTCAAGGCTGCAGTGAGCTATAATTGCACCATTGCACTCCAATCTGAGCAACAGAATGATACTTTGTCTCTTTAAAGAAAATTCCTTGTAGTATTATTATGAGAATTAAGTGAGTTAGTGTATCTAAAGTGCTTAAAATGATGCTACTCTGGTAAGTTGTTGCTGTTATTATTATTTTTATATTCCTCTGCTGATTATGGCACCCTAGCCAGGAGCAGTTCTAATTTGCAAATAAACTTGTATTTAGTAAATATTTCATGTACATGCATAGAAAAAATAAATAAATCCAGCAGCCTAATTTGAAGATCTGGGTTTATACCCTAGCTTTGCATAAAAGCCTTGGCATTGGTAGATTAGAAGAGCTCTATCTCGGCCGGGCGCGGTGGCTCAAGCCTGTAATCCCAGCACTTTGGGAGGCCGAGACGGGTGGATCACAAGGTCAGGAGATCGAGACCATCCTGGCTAACACAGTGAAACCCCGTCTCTACTAAAATACAAAACTAGCCGGGCGAGGTGGCGGGCTCCTGCAGTCCCAGCTACTCCGGAGGCTGAGGCAGGAGAATGGCGTAAACCTGGGAGGCAGAGCTTGCAGTGAGCTGAGATCTGGCCACTGCACTCCAGTCCGGGCGACAGAGCGAGACTCCGCCTCAAAACAAAACAAAACAAAACAAAACAAAAAAAAAGAAGAGCTCTATCTTTGAAATCTGGACAATTTTTCAAGCTAAGCACATAGAACAAGCTCAGAATACACAAGGACAACTGTGTGTTTAAATTAGATGGCACATGCTACTTCACACAATTAACTGATTGCCAGTGAGCAAGATAGGTTTTGATTTTTCCGTAGTTGAACTGCTAGGAAGGTACGTTGAGAAAACTGAGCTAGGTAATGGTATTTTTTCAACCATTTTATAAAAATATGGCAAGACAAAGAGTTTTTTAAAAACATATTGCAAGATGGGGTGGGGTCAGATTTTGTTTAAAATGCTTATTTGCTAAAAACCAAAAGGCTTTTTTGTTGTGATGTCTAATTTGGAGTTTTTCAATATTTCTATCTGCTGACGCAAAGAATATTTGCATCGGTACACAGAATGGTTTTATATGTTATTTGCAAGTCCAGCTGACAGTTTCCAATGCAAATCAAAGTATTTGTACTTGCAAAAGACACCCACCTGCAGTCTGAGGATGATATAGTAGAAGGCTGGAGAGTTCTAATGTATATTTATATTTGAATTTCCACCTCCTTGTTCTCCAGTCTCAGTATAGACACCCTTTCTGTCCATCCCTAATTCTGTTAATTCTGTTAATCTCCTAGCCTGAAACACCTGTGTCTTCTCTGTCTGCTGCAGCCTCTCCCACTTTTACCTACTTTAGCTTCATCCTGTTAGTGGCAGAACCTACAGACTCCATAATTTCTGCCTCTCACATTTATTTCTCCTTTCTATTCTCGCTGCCTGCTCTGTAATTCTTACTTCTGTTCCTCCTGTCTAGATCATGACCACAGGCTTCTCATGGTACTGCCTTCAGCCTTTCCCTCTTCTAATATGTTCTCCATATATTCAATTATTTTTCCCGAAGTGCAGTTTTGATATGGTCACCCCAATTTGTACAACACTTCAATATCTCTTCCTGGCTACTTAACTAAATGTAAATCCCTGGCTGCAATATTTAAAACCTTGGTGCATTTCTAGTACACATTCTGAGGTTTCTTTCCCATTGGTTCTGAGGCTGCCTGGGTTCATGCTGCATCCTCCTTCTGAAATGGCTTCTCAGTTCCTCTTTTGCCCATCTGAAGCCCTACCTATTATTGAACCAAATTTCAAATAATAACTTCTAGCTTGTCCCTGATTGTCACTACACACATTTATTGTATATTTTAGTGGAATTTTTGTTTTACAAATGCATGTATACTTGCACTTCCCCCTAGAGTAGGTTCTTTGAGTGCAGAGTCTATGCACACTCTTAGATCTATAAATATCTCCTACATTTGGCATATTACCTTGAATATGGTGGTGATTTAAATATATAAATTAAGTTCAATAATTTGTGAAGCTACTATTTTCTCTTTTTTTAAAATGCACATAGAAAAAGTTCTTGAAGCATATATGCTAATGTGAGAGCTCGTGAAATGAGTAAGTATGGTATGTTTTGGTATCCTTGAGTTGTATTCCGCATGATAAGGTAGAAGAGACTTATAACTGAATGGATTCCCCCAACACACACACACACACACACACACACACCATGTAAATATCTGGGCCTGAAATGAAACGCATGGCTTTATTTATGGAGAGGTTTCAAGGTAAAAGGATCCAATCAGGCAGTTTAAGATTACCCTTATCAATATTTATCTATGATTATGTGACAAATTAGCCCAAATCTTAGCGGCTCAAAATAATAAACATTTATTATCTCACATAACTCTGTGGAGCTGGAATATGAGAGGGGCTTAGATGGGTGATTCTGGCTCAGGGTCTTTTTTGAGATTGCCGTCAACATGGTAGCTGTGTGTGGTTGCAGTCATCTGAGGACTAGATCGAGGCTGGAGGATCCAATTCCAGGGTGACTTACATGGCCAATTAGTGCTGGTTATGGGTAAGGGGACTTAGTTTCTCACCATGTGGTCACTTTTGTTGGGCATCTTGAGTATCTAATGGCATGGTGGTTGGCTTCTCCCAAAGCGAGTGATCTGAGAGAGAGAGGAGGAGAGAGAAAGAAAGAGAGGGAAAGAGAAAGACAGACAGAGAGAGAGAGAGAGAGAGCAAGTTAGAAGTGGTAATGCCTTTTATTATTTGGCCTGGGAAGACACACTGTCATTTCTAAGTGATACACTTGCTCACATAGTCATCTATATTCAAAGTGGAAAAAGACTACATAAGAGTATGAATATAAGGAGATGTAGACCACTGGGGGCCGCCTTGGAGGCTGGCTACCACACCTCAGTAATCATTGTCTAATTATGTGTTTGGGACCCCAGCAGAAAGAGAAATTTGTTGCCTTCTCTTTAATTTCATGGAGTTTGGTGGAGTCTAAGGAACTGGACATCACATATGGATTTTCAGGCCTGGTCTTCTGGGAGGCTGCTTTGCATTCTCCCCTGATTCAGTGATGTATAACTAGTGAGATCTTGATTTCTGGGCCTCTCAATCACTTTTGAAAGAATGCAGCAGCCTGACAATAAGGGCATAGCCATCAGTGGATTTTGGACAAAAATTTGATTGAACATTTTAAAATAAGTCCTGATGCTGCCAGAATGCCCCAAGTACTTTTGACTTTTTTGTAGGGTTGATTTCTTTCAAATGGAAGGTATTTCTCTTTTCCTTTGGAAACAAGTTCTTTTAATAAGTATCTGGATTGGCTTTAGTTATTTACTTGGCACTCTTTCAGCTGCAAGTTGATGATTAGATGATACATTCCATTTCAGTGACACACACATTTGAAAGGATTCATGCTTCTAATCATAAAAAGATAAAGTTTTTTTTCTTTCCTAACATCTGGAGTCTGATGAATAATTACTATAATTAAACAAGAGGCCATTGTATATTTGGGTATTTTTTAAGCTTCAAACGCCTCTCTGTGTGCAAGATTCACGTTACGCACTCTTTGTTCTAAAGCATTCTACTGTGTAGTGCTCACAATCAGCTGAGGCGCCTTAGTGGCTGGTGTTAAAAGTAGGTCATTGTGGCCTAATCTTTATCGCTCCCTTATTCTGCTTCACCAAACCCTTAGTAAGTAAACCCATTGCTCCTGTCAGGATTCTATACTCTGCCTCCCTACACCTCATGGCATGGAGGGCAGGACACTGGCTGGTCACCTGGGAGGTGTTAGCTCCTCTCCTTAGACTACCATTCCTGATATAATGATACCATATTGAAAAGTAATGCCATGCCAATGACAGTTAAAATGATTAAGGATACATTTTAGAGGAAGCAACATGAGATATAAAATTGAAACAGCCTGAGGTCAGGTTTGCAGTGAAAGCGTAGTACCTTATATTTTTTAGTTGCCCACTTCTCATCAAGTTTTGCCAGCCGAGTCACCATCTTCTCACCTGGTCTCACCCCCAAGTCTACTTACCTTGATATTAGAACATGTTCATTCTTTTGCTGAACTCTGGTGCTCTGCTAAAGCAAACTGACCTTGCACTGGATCTGTTATCCAAGAATTTGCTTCGTCCTGTGGACTTGGTACCCATCTTTGTGAGAGAAGACATGGAAATAAACCTAATTATTTAGAGCCTGGAAATTCTGCAAGCATCTGAAATCTTCATGTCTCTTTGAGTTCACCATTTGTTAAACTTCGTAAGTGTTTATTTTTTGATAGGTGAAAACTTATAAAGAATTCTGCAGGCTTTTATGAAGAAATTGCTTTATATTTCCTAATATTCCTTAAACACCTTGTGCATGGTAGGTGCTAATAAATTCTGAACAGTTTGTTGTTTGATATTCCTGTTTGGCTTATTGAATCATGGTGCCAGAGGCAAAAGTAACTAGAATGAGGATAGTATTTAGTAAAGCAAGACAGAATTAAGTTTTATTTAAAAATTATTATTATTATGATTGTGGTAAAATGCACATAACATAAAATTTGCCATCTTCACTCTTTTTAATAGTGTGGTTCAGTGGTATTAAATACATTCATATGTTGTGTAAGCATCAGCATCATTAATCTCCATAACACTTTTCATTTTGTAAATCCGAAATTTCATACCCATTAAGCAATGACTCCCTCTTTACCCCACCCCCCAAACCCTGACAACCACAGTTCTATTTTCCGTCTCTATGGTTTAGACTGCTTATTAAAGTAGTCTAAATAATAAGTAGTCTAAACCTTTATAAGTGGAATCATGCAATATTTGTCTTTTGTGACTGGTCATTTTCTTAGCATAAAGTTGTCAACCTTTATGACAACTTCTTCCATATTGTAGCATATGTAAGAATTTCTTTCCTTTTTAAGGCTGAATATCCAATCCAAATTAAGTTTTGTAGCCTGATAAAATACTGACAGGTTGATCATCATAGAAAATCCTTTATAAAATCTGTATTTAAATAGTTTCCATTCTATAGAGTGTAATGTTGAGCTTATTACAGGAGAAATAATGATAAAAACATGTATATGATGTACAAACATTCTGCCTATGGCATCTTGAAGAATTTAGGACACAGTCACATTCAGAAATTACAGGCGAATGAGCATCTTCACCTCTTTTCATTCACTCTGAAGAGGTTTCATGAAAGTCAGAAGACCTTCAACATTGGGGATATTGGAATGAAATGTGCTTTAGTATTTTTAATTTTTTTTAAATAAAATAATCCAAGTGAGGTTAATTAATGCATACACTTAGCCTAATCAAGAGAAATCTATTGGGATAATGAGCATTTTGGTGACTATTACAAAGAAAAAGGTGCTTATTTCTAAGGCAGAAAGAAAATATATTTCCATAATTAATATATACATTACAATTATATGTATAGGCATATTAGATATACACAGTGTTAAAGTTATGGCAAATATATCATTTTGGAGAAAAATCTGAGTAAAAATTAACTCTTATAAAGAGTTACTGGTGTCATATGGCAGAGTCCCAAATGAGTGGATTCGTTTATCCCCGCAATGTATCAGGTGATCACCTCTCATAAAAACTACTATTAACCTAAAAAATTAGGGTCAGTAAAAGCTTAGCTCTAATTCACAAATCTCAACAAGCTGAACTGTTAGACCCAGTGAGCTCATTAGGATAGATTAAAGACCAACCATAATGACATTATGAAATATGTGATTTCAATGTTTGATCGTATCAGAGCAACCCTTTTAATAATATGATTTTATTGCAGAATGTTGTATTTTTCCTTAAAAACCAAAAGGACAATCTAAAAATTTAACCCTTTGTTGTTTCTTAGTTTGTAACCCCATCATACTTGATTTAATTTGGCAAAACTGACTGAAGTGATGCTATTCTGGGACATAATGACAGCAAAGATGACATGAGCCAATGCTGCAGCTGAATTTCAATTTTCAGTGAAAAATCCTCACCCCACCTGCCACTGGAATAGAAATAATGTCAAGGGTTAACTTCTAATCTTGAGCCCCTGTCATACATCATGCTCTGGATTCCAACAGTCCACACCTATTTCCTTTTATAATGGTCCTAACCCTAAACAAGCAACCTAGAGTTTGCAGCAACAAAATCAGATCCTTACAGTGAACAGGACTTTGCAAAGCACCTTCTTCCAGAATTAGTAATATTACTTACTTAATATGGGAAAAAACATAATGAATCTTACCATCAATGGGCCAACTCATAACTAACGATTTATAGCTTACAAGAACCTTCATGGTATCTTATTCAACCTTTAACATAATTCTATTTGTTGTCGTTAATTCTAAATCACAAATGAGGAAACAGTGTCAGAAACAGCTGATTTTTTCACTGTGCATGGATTAGGTCCAATTCTGGAATTATCATATGCAAATAATGACAGAGAGAGGCTCTCATATAGTTGTAGAATTGTAACAAGACAACAAACAGTTCTCATAAGTCATGGTTTCTCACACAATAGTCTTGTTTAGTAATTATTATTCTTTATCTGAAACACATGGTTTGATGGTAAATTTTTTGAATAGGTGATAATAAAAAATAATTCTTGAAAAGAACCCTCAAAGTCAACTGTGTGTATTTCCTTCTTTCCTGGTGGGGAAAGTCTATAAGGGTTGGGGCAAGTCCCTTCAGACCCAGGAATTTGATAAACACCATCAGGGTGATTGAGACCAACCTCACTGTGAGAGAGAAACAGAATGAATGAGATGTTGATATAGGAAAGGAAGCAGCTGAATTAAGAGTGTTTTATTCTTTATTAACAACCAGTCCACACATTGAAAAGCATTTAATTACAATTTTTATCTATAAAGAGTGGAACATTTCCCTAATGTCCCCCTACAATAAGACCATGAGAGCAAAGTTCCCTAAAGAACTCGATCATTTCCATGGACAGATGGCAGAGGAACACAGTTTTGCCATCAGAATGATTTGTGACCAGGCCCAGATGGCATCCTGGTAGGTTGATACTTTATTTTTAAAATAATATTCTTTCAGTATTTGTATATTTATATCGAAGAGAGTCTGAGCTCTGTGTGGGAGCAGTGTGGAGTGGGAACTTCTAGGTCCCCCAGTGTCCCCTTTCATGTCTTAGGCTATTTGGCTGTACCAGGTGTGGATATTCCACTCAGCAGGGCTGTGCCCACGGAAGCTGTGTCTCTGGCCTGTTCTTCTTGGAAGTCAGATGCAAATATCGCCTTCTCAGGTCTTAGCCCTACCTTAGTATCCCATCCTTTTCCCTAAGAAGAAACATGGCAAATACAAGTTCCTCCATCTTGTGACATTTCCACGATTCTCTTAACCCCTCTTACAGAACAGTTTCCCAAGCAGCAGCCTGCCTGATCCACCCTTAATTCAGCTGTGTGTCTGACAATATGTTCTACAGGAAAGATAACCTTGTACATCAGGTGTTTCCTGTTTCCAGTACCAAAACGTCAGTATTTGACTACACATGTATTTACAAGGGTAGAGAAGGGAAAGGATCAAAAGTTTTTACAACCACAGTACTTCAATTAAGAAAGACGTGGTCTTTAATTTTCTCCTTTATTTATAAAAATTCTCTTTCTACTTTCCTTTAAATATCTCTGCTAACTAGGAAAGACCTGTTGTACATCATACGAGGCATACCAACCCACATGCTAGAACACATAAGTAGGAGGAATAGTGTTCTAGAAGAGAATTACTATTTGGAGAAAAAAAGGCATAATTTCCTTTTACAGTCATGCATTGCTTAATGCCACACATATGTCCTGAGAAATGTGTGATCAGGCGATATATTCACTGTGTGAACATAATACAGTGTATTTACACAAACCGAGGTGGTATAGCCCACTATTCACCTAAGCAATATGGTATTGTTCCTAGGCTACAAACCTGTACAGCATGTTACTATACTGGATACTGTAAACAACTGTAACACAATGGTAAGTATTTGCATGTCTAAACATATCTGAGCATTAAAAAGGTACAGTAAAAATACGGTATTCTCGTCTTACAGGATTACCGTTGTATATGCACTTTGTCATTGATGGAACCATCATTATACTGTGCCTACCTGTATTTCAAAATTCACTATAAAAAGATAGGTGAACCTCAGATCCATCTCCTAGATGTATGATTTCTAGCTGCATATTAACCTCAGCCACGTTTTAACATTAGTCACAGACAAATTAAAACACTCAGGTATCTGTGATGAAGTTATTTTGCCTAAATTTATTTTATTTCCAAGGAACCTGCATCAGTTTGATTCAGTAACATTTAAAATCATTCAACAAAAATCTTTCAAACTTTTTTGTTACAGTAATTTTCAAACTTTTTTTGTGGCCCAAATATTTTTATTACTTTCAAATATGTGAAAATATCCAATTTTATTTTTAAATAAGGATGTTTAGAAATGTATTAATATTTGTCAAATCTAAGTTGCAGCTATGTAAGTTTTTATGAAATCATTCTCTGTGTATACTTCTAAGTATGTTGGGCAGCTTGCCTAAAAAATTAAATGTTATTGAAGAAAGAGAAAGGAGAGTAAGTTTCAAAAAGAAATGTATCTTTCTTTAGATACATAATAATCACAAAAAAATCACATAACAAATCTTGAATTTTACTTTAAATGAAAACATTTTTCAGATATGTCTTACTAATTTTATGTAATTCCTCTTCACATGTTTTATGAGGCTGATAAAATGCTTTGTAAGCAGGTATTCATGTGGCTCTATAAGAAGTTATTTTTAGGGAAGCATATATATATAAACACTTGCCACACTTTCTCTTATTTTCTGGACAGTCAGACAAGAAGGTTCAGTTTCTCCAGGAGTCTCCCAGTGCCAGGTTCTAGGCTGTGGACACCACGCTGACCCGAGGAAGCTGCTGCACAGGTACAGAGGTGCAGAGGGTGGGGCTGCACTGAGAGGAGACTGAGCGGGCGGGGCGGGATCAGAAGTAATCTGACCAGTTAGGAAGCTACCACAATAGCAACATTGATTATTTGCTTTGTGTCAGATACTGTGCCATTATGCTAGGTGCTGGGCATAGGGGTGAATAAGACACCAAAGTCCTCAATTTCAGAGAATTAATTTTTCTAGTAAACAAACAAACCAAAAAACGAGGAAAGTCATCATTACTATGGAGAAAATAACACTGGATCTTGTCACAGCAACTGAGACCTCCACAGAAGGTGGGGTGTGTGTGTGTGTGTGTGTGTGTGTGTGTGTGTGGTATTGGATAAACAAATTAGGGCCCATCTTTGGAGTTGAGGATGGGGTCAATCTCACCAGAATAGTGAAGGGGTGTTTTCCATTTTCTTTCCATTTTATCCATTCTCGTTGTTTGTTTTTCCAAAGAAAAGTCCAGGCACTGATCCAGGATGCAAAAAATAATCCCCTTTAAAAGCTAGTGCCAGTTGTGGGGTGAGGATGGAAAAAGGGGAAGGAGAGGGAGCTTTGTGAATTCTCACACTGTAGTAATTTTTATTCCTGTTCCAAATTAATTTTAAAAATCTATTATATACATTTTCAAGTTACCACAGTGAAATCATATCACAGCTCCAGTGCCTATGGTAGCAAACATGGATATTGCATAACTATATGGTCCCTAATAAATAAAAATTAAAATATTTGTATCTAACTGGAGTGTTTTTTAAAGTTAAAAATTAAAAACGAAATTAAATGACAGAAGGGGGCCATCATTAACAATTGAAAAAATGCTTAATCTTTGGAAAGTGGTTTAAAGTAGTAATAATTTTTTACCTTTTAGGCCTTTAATGAAAATCAGTCTGCTCATCCAGCAGGAATGCGCATGTTTAGATTTAGTATTATTAGAGTTAGGTGTGTGCATGGCACAGTCCCAGAGTTCCATGGGAACATTCCCACCAGGGAGAGAGAGATTTTATGTAGAGCAGCGTCTACACTTCAGGTCATTACTGCAATTAGGCTTATTCTTGTCAGCTCCTACTTGGAAAGGATTAATGTTTTGATGTTTATAGACTGCTACCATGATTTTATTGTGGGCTCTGAGCCACCAATTATTGAATCAGGGTTTCCCGAGAAAATATTCTTATTTCACTGATCTCAAGAAACAAGGCAGAGGAAGCAGTGCTTCTGGCTGTAGAGTCCTTGTGGCATGGGGCTGGGCTCTTACTGGCAATGCTGGGTCATCTGGTCAGAACGCTTCACAACCACACACAGAGGGCAAATAAAGCGCGGAGCCAGCTCCTTTGAGCCCACAAAAGGTCCTGTTGAAATCTATCAATCCCCTCCGCTGAAGTGCAAGTGGAGATGGTGACAATACTGAGGTGTGGAACAGAGGAAATGTGATAAGTGACTGTATTTTGTTTCTACCTCTAGTGGCTTAGGAACACATAGTGTTCGAGGCTCAAACAAAGAACTGAGAAACCTCAACAGCCTTAGAGGTTGATTGTGAATATGTGGGTTTCTCTTTAGTAACCTTAGAAGGGCCACATTGTTTAACTGAAAAACTCAATAGCCCTTGTAAGTTTTCAAAAGCAAAATTCTCTTTACACCTATGCTCTTAATAACATTCAGATAAAAGCTCTCTCTCGTCAGAGTCCACCTACAATTTTTAAAAGGAAATTACCTAATCTGGGATTATAAATAAAACCTAAATAAACACACCTAAACGCTCACTGAGATATAAATACCTGTCTATGTTCACTCAGGTGTAGGTAATTATAAAAGAAAGAAATGTACCTGGGGCCCAGCCCTGAGCCAATGAGGAAATCAGGGGAGTTTTGTTTTGGAAAAGTGAAACCTCTTTCAGGTTTCACTGTGAGTGCTTTTCCTTTCCTTCTCGACAATCCCTCCTCTGTCCTCGCACCCTGCCTCCCAGATTCAATGTTTCATTCAAACTTTTAGCCTCCGTTTGGTTCTAGTTCTCAGCTGCCTGC
Organism: Rhinopithecus bieti; assembly: GCF_001698545.2. NCBI lineage: Eukaryota > Metazoa > Chordata > Mammalia > Primates > Cercopithecidae > Rhinopithecus > Rhinopithecus bieti. The sequence goes on from NW_016808057.1 coordinate 2,530,648, forward strand.
TCCCAACTCTGCCCAGTCATTAACTAACAATTCACCTCTGAACTTACAGGTAATGGTACCCGGAGGGTCTCTGAGGCATGAAGTTCAAGAATCAGATGGGGACGGAGGACAGAGTGGGGTGGGGAGGGCAGTGGAGGGTTTGGAACTTCAGGGTGTGACATTGCGTCTCCTGCCTTCTCAGATCCACCTGCTACTCACCAGCCCAGCACTGGCCTATGGACTTTCCACTCCTATTGCTTTTGCTGGCTGAGATCACTGGATTTTCCTTTGTGTCTTTTCTTATTTATCTCATACCTTCCAAAATCTTCAATAAACTGGAAAATGTTCAAAACAAGCAAGTTAGAATTTCAATAACTAAAATAATGGTTTAAAATAGGTTGGTGCTAATCCAAGTATGGTTCCCAGACCAGCAGCCTTGACACCAACTGGGGGCTGGTTAGGAATGCTGACTCTGGGGCCCAGCCCACATCCATGGGATCAGAATATAACAAGATTCCCAGGTGATATTCATATGCATACTAAAGTATGGGAAGTTCTGCTCCCACCCCTGACAATTACCCACTAAGGATTTGAACGATGGACTCACTTGATAATGGAAATGCTGTGGTGACATAGCACCACTCACCATGTGAGTGCTTTTCACTCACACTTACCCTTGAAAGAATGATTTGATAAAAAAAATTAACATCGGATGTTCATACTGAAGAACATTCTGACTTTGTCTACTTGGGTATTTTTAGCCTGTGGGGCAGGAGTATGCCATTACTAGAGTATTATGGTACCCAATTTGGAGGAAAAAAGATGTGATAGGCAGATAAAATAGATTCGTTTCAAATCAAGGATTTTTCAAAGTTTGGAGGAAAGAACTCTGGGATATAAACAAAGGGAATGAAAAAAGGGAAAGAATTGCTCAGAAATCCAGTTATGGACTATGTATCCTCTTCAAAGTGTTAGAGAAGTCCAGGTTTCTAACACGAGTTATTAGGAAAGTACACGTTGATTTTAGGACCATGTTTCTTGATGGCAGCACCTAGTCTGGGCCTGGCTACATTGTCATATCTTCAGCAGGGTTATGAAGGATTGTACTTCAGAACACCAACCTCAGATTCAAGATGGTGTCACTCGTTAAGCCCTGTCAAGGGCTGGGTATGGTGGCTCATGCCTGTAATCCCAGAGCTTTGGGAGGCCAAGGCAGGAGGATCACTTGAAGACCAGCACTTGCAACATAGTGAGACCCTTTCTCTATTACAAAGAAAAAAGAAAAAAAAATCTGTGAAGTATTCCACTAGGGAACATTATGTTTTAGGTCACATTTATCTGCAGACAATGAACTAGAGAGCGATAAAAATGGTAGAGTCTAGAACCATATTTTCAATGACCATATCACCTTTGCTTTCATATTTATTCGAGTTAAAGAAGGCTGCATTGGGGTTTAATCACTTTTGGGTTGCGTTACATTATCCTAGCATCTCTGGGACAAAAACTTTTTACATATAAGATACATAACAGTGAATACGTGTAAAGTGTAGAAATAAACTCACCCCTCTTCATTACTAAGTGTACTTTAGCATTTTGGAAAAAATAATTTACAACATGCAAACAAAAAATAATTAAAACATGCCTTTGGACAAGCATGCCTATAAAAACTATGCAAAACCACAATAGTTGAGTAGGTATCTGGAACATTGTTCTTTGGCAGGGTAATGGCCGAATCCCAAAATTCCTTCTTTTCTCTTAAAAATTAATCTGCTCCTTTGGCAGATTGCATTTTTAAAAGATGGTCACAGAAACATTTCCTATCTCACAAATCTTTTCTATAAATATGACTTTGACATTCTTTCTCACAAAAGCTGGGATCTATGTTGCTTCCCCTTGGCATCGGGCAGGCTTTGATGACTGTTTGAACCAACGGACTATGGTGGAAATGTCCTCTGTAAATTCTGAAGCTAAGTCACAAAAGGCAATTTCCATTCTGCCTTGCTTGCTGGAATGCTTACACTTTAAGCTTTAAGCTGCTAATTAAGAAGTCATACTCTGAAGAAGTCCAAACTAGCCCAGATAGAGAAAATGGCGAGACCCTGAGACTACAGAGAGAGAGAGAGAGAGACAGATGAAGGGATGCTGGGCCAGACCCTAGGTAGTCCAGCCCCCAGCTATTCCAAATCCACCACAGGTAGACTTTGAGTTACAGCCATCCAATTTAATTCCTCACCCACAGAAACCAGGAAAGAAGATAAAGTAATTGTACTTCTTTGAAGCCACTAAGTAACTGACTGCAAATATTTTATTGGTTCCTGTTTAACACAGTTTTATGTCTTCACGCCAGTTTTCTGTGCTGATATCTGAATCTAAGAAAGAATTAATGTTGCTAAAGTGGCGGTGACATTGTTCAAATGGTAAGGAAAATCTTTAAAGAAGGGCAAGCCTTGGAAAAACAAAGGATGGTGAAATTGGGGTGTTGCGATACTGTCAATGTAAGGTAACACGGTGGTGAAAGAGAAAATGGGGATCACTTGTGCAGTGATCATTCTCCTTCGGGCAGGTAGGAGCAAGGTAAACTAGGTTGTGGAAGAAAAGGTGGGACCAGTTTATAGGGGTTATTAACTGGCATACTGAGTTAGGCTTTCATCTGTGGACAAGGAGAACTGATTGATGCTGCATTTTGCATATATGTGAAGGGGTTTGGGGGGAGGATGGTGGTGCTGACCTAATTACCATGTGGCAGAGTTCTGATTGTGCATAATGTGGATGAAACATATCTGATAAACTTCATCATGAATTCCATCTGAATACAATGCCAAAAACATGAAACATGCTTAATCTTCATAAATTCGTTCCTTATGTGGCAAGGCACATGCACACACTTTATAAAAACAGAGGGAATATTGCCCACAGCTGTATTTGGTCCACTCTTACACTCCAGAGATTTCACTCTTTTCTTCTATTTTTATAACCATCTTTGTCACTTTCACTTCTTTCCTCTTTCCTGTTTTCGATTCAGCTGCAGCCATATCCAATAAAACACAGTGACAGATAGATGGATCTTGCAGAAAATCTGCTGATTGCTCTCTCTGTAAACCTCAAATGTAAACAATAGAAGGGCATTTGTTTCTCTGTCATGCTTCTTTCACTGCATAAAGATGGAAAACCAAATCAGTGTTAGGGAAAAATAATACGTTGCAGTTCCTCCCTGGCTGACTTTTTCGGTACCCATTCGCCCCTAAAGAAAGACCACAGCAAAATGGGCTGTTATGTTTTGCCTATTTCACTAGCGGCAAAGTGATTTCTATTTTCTAATTTTCAAATTATTTACTGAGGAAACTCTAGAAAATAAGTCAAAATCCTAGTTACTGAAATTTGTATCGTTTTTAATTTCTCTGACTCTATAAAATAGCATAGGTAGAACAGGACACCAAAATAAGATAAAAATGATTATATATGGAATCTTCAAGAATCTACAGGGTACTTGGTGTCATAAATATCTAAATGTGAAATATTTTGTTATTTCGAAAAGACTCAGAATCTTCACAAAATGACTGAAGTTCGCCTCTCCATCTCTTCTTTCTCATCTCTCACTTAAAATGACTCACCAACCCTCAACCAACGATTGGGACTGATACAGAAAAGATCTTTGAGTCCCCCACACAGTGAATTGTTTCTCAGTTTAGTTTTGATTGTAGAGATACATGCTCTGCCCTGGTAAAAATCAGTTATTTCTACCTGGACGCCAGTGTTTCTTCCACTTCTGAATATCACATTTGTGTTTATACTTTCCACAGCTGGAAAATGCATTCCTTGGTCGGTAATATAAAGCACAGAAATTATGCCTATGTGGTCATAGCAGGTGAGTAACTCTGGTCCCTTGTGGAGTCAGATGAACAAGGATTCAAACAGCATTACAGATGGATAATTTAGGCACCATATGGTCCCTTGGGGTTTGTACTGCTAGAAAACATTTTCAGTCCCAAGTAATAAAAATGACAGACAGTCACTCAGTCTACACGGAATTGTACCCTGTCATCTTTACTCAGGAAAATCTCCCTCTGAAGTCAGTGGGGAGGGGGGCGGTTTAGACTGGGTTTGGGCCATAGAATATGCCCTTTTAAATGAAGACAATGGAATTAATGTTTAGTTGAGCAATTCAAGAACACATTTCAGTGACATGTCTGAGAAATTAGGGAAATGTCATTATTTCCCTTCAAAGTGCATTGTCATATTACTAGGCTTCATGGTAGCCACCAATTTGTCTCTGAGGATGGATTTGACTAGCTTATTCATAAAATTTCACAGGGAAAATTGCTTTTCTTTTCTTTGCAAAAAGTCTAATAAGAACCTCATTCTATCACTGAGTTCTGGCTAGTTGATATCAGCATGAAGTGCCCAAGAGGGATTTACCTATAATACCTTTTACTTAATTCTCTGAGGATTTTTGCTGAAGCACTTACACCAGCATAGAGTTAATGTTGCAATGAATGTGGTAGTTGGAACGCAAATGTGATTCCGAAGGGAGAAAGAAAAAACTAGAAACAATCACAGAAGCAGTTGTTGGGAAGCTGGAGAGCCAGATCCAGGTCCTCTTCCTTCCCCTGACACACAGGCATCCTTCAAACAGTGTCAGGGCTAGCTGTGTGGATAGAATCATAATCTTACTTGACATTATTGCTTATCATTCTCAAAATATATTTACTCTTTATAAAGCACAACTTCTTTTTACATTTCTGTTGGGTTTCTTTTTGGTAGCTCTTTAAAGTGACGGAGGGGGCTCGATTACAACTCCATCAGCAATCTTAATATGTTTCTTAATAAATTTCAGATACATATATTTGAACCCCATCATGCCCTAGGTTTTCTATATCTTTTGAGCGAATGGGATTGATAGGGTGCAGGTCAGATGCCTGGGCTGTCAGAGGGGGTAGAGGGGTGGGTATGTATTTAATGCTTCAGGTTTTAGCAAGTTGTTGGTGGAGTAAAAAAGGAAAAATAAAATTGGTGTATACACCATTGAGAAATGTAGCCTAAGTGTAATTGCCCCATTGGGTTTCTCCCTGTGGCCTAATTTTGCTTTTCATCAATAAATGTTCAGGGGGTTTTGTGTCAGGGTTTGGTTGGATGATGAACATGTATGGTGTCTCCTGTCCTCTGCAATCTGCCACACTCTCAGACGGTATATTTTTGATTGGCAGCTTTTGGTAGCAGACAGATGAACTAGAATACCTAAATGTGACAGTGCTCACTTGGTTGCCCCTTCCTTGCCTTGCACTGTGGCTGTCTCACTGTGTCCCTTTTTTTCCAATCTGCAGACAGCATACAGGATTCTGAGATCAGTTCATTTAATGTTTCACTCAGATTTTTCTCTCCTTACCTGTGTCAAGCTCATTCTGGTCCTGCAAAGTCCTTTGTAAAGTACCAACAATTTGCCAGTGTTCCTGGAAAATTTCATGGGTGCCATTTGTCTGCACTAGATTAATATTGTACTGGTTTTGCATACACAACAGGCAGTGAGCAAATGAAAGTAGATTCTTAGCTGGGAGGCTGTCAAATAGGATATTGACCTCAATCCCGAATATAAGATTTGGAGATTAAATATCAAAATAGATCTCTCTGAATATTTTTCACTTGCTGCCTGATGGAAATTCGTCCAGTTTTCTTTTGAAAATGAGTGACTCCCAGATAAGTGCCTTGCCATAGCAGTGCCCTAATGCACTCCCGATCCCAGTGGCTTAAATTCCTGTCAGAATCCAAGTGCAAAAACAAAGTGAATAGAACAGATACCTCTGCTCCTCGGGTCTTGCTTTGAGAGGCAGAGTGAGCTGGGTCCAGACACTAGATACTACTGTACTCTGTGCCACTGGGTGCTTCTTTCCCTGCCAGCACACTGTAATTAAAGAAGAGAGACATCAACGTGGAACCAGATCCCAGGCGCTGTCCAGTTGAAAAGGTCACTGTCGCAAATGAGCAATTAGTGCTCCCTGCTGCCTCGGAGGCTGTGGCTTCAGAAAGAGCCACAGAAACACAATGCCTGGATAAACCAGCTTTGTAATCTGCTTGTCACAAGTCCAGTCGTCAGGGGTCTGTGGTGAATCGAAAAGGATAATGCTGCCCGGATTGGGAAAAATCAGATTTTTTAAATGCAGCCATCAACAGAACAGACCAAAGGGTATTTCATCTGTTGGTGGGGAGGATGTGGCGGACAAAGTATGGGGGGCACGGCTTTGAAGCCTCATCCTAAATCTTCACTATTTGGGAGCTGCTTTCTCTCGAGGCCTCAGATCTCAGCTGCAAAGCTTTGTTGCCTACTAAACGGGAATTTGAAAAATTGGCTACAAATGCTGGGGTTAAATTGACTGTGTTATTAGCACTTTCTCTAAGAATCAGCTGCTTTCTTAAGGATTGTTCTTAAGAGTGTTTCATTTAAAACCTGGAACCTCTGCTTCCTCTTCGCAAGGGTGGGAAGTGGAAATGGTGGTAGGAGTGAAGGAGGGCTTGCTGGTGGCGGTTGAGTGAGGAGGATCGGTGGTGGAAGGAGGAGATGAGAGCAGAAATGTCTTTCCAAACTTCTCCTGGCTGAGGAGCCTGGGCCTGCCCCAATCCTGCCATCCCTGCAAAGCCTAGAATGCAGCAAGCAGACAGAGCTTTGGGGAACCGCTCTGAAGCCACATATTTGACCTTGAAGACAGATGACTGACCCACTGTTCAAGGTAGCCTGATAGAAACTTCATTTCTTTGACCACTTCAGTAAAATCCAGGGAAGGAAAAGAGATAATTCTCATTTCTTCAGCCTAAAAGGCAAGATTTTGTTTTATGTTACAGACAAAGCTCTGAAATTGCATTTGACAAGATAGGGCTCAAATAGTGAATTATCCAAGGTTTTGATGCGTGAATCAAGATTTTTCCCCTTTGTGTTGTAACGTTAGTGTTCAAGTTGTAAGGTAAATTGATCAAGCTCTATTGGTTTAATAAAGAGGAGGATGCAGCTGCCTCTCCCATCCTCTCCTCTGTAGGATGGTTCCTAAAAATATAATCAGCCCTATTTTCATATGGGCTCAGACTTCTGATTTTATAATGCAACTTTATGGGCATTCTGATGCTTAGAATTGTAAACAACAACAACACAACAAAAAACTCCAAGATTAATTTATAAGTTTCTTATAGACATACAGGAGGTGATCTCAAAAAAAGGACATTTAAATTACTTGCTCTTCTACTTTCCTGTATAAAGTTGTGCTAAATTCTACCCAGACTTGTCCACATTCTCATGCATGTAAACCTGTAATGCCTACTCATGAATCAATTGTGTTCTGTGTCTTGCCTATTGGTATGGTTGACAGGATTGTTTTATTTCCCTGACAGTGGTCAAGAGGATGAGAGGTGCTTTGGGAAGGGTAGAGTTAAGCCAGGAGGCAAGCACTGGACAGAGCGAGTAACTGAGGGCAGTCCAGGTGCTGGGGCATGACGGAGTGCAGGGTTAAGAAGTCAACTTAGTGATTTCTACCAGTATAGCTTCCTCTGCTCGCCTCTGACCAGGATTAAGTTAAAGGGCTCCATCGCTCACTCTGCTTTCAACTCTCAAAAAGACATTTTCCTAAGTCCGCGTTTTCAAGATTCCATTTATCTGTTCTTATTATGCAACTTGTCTGAGCCCCTGTGGAGGCTGAGATGGCAGTTGGTGCTAACTTCTTGGCACTAAAAGCTACTTTTCGTTACAAAGGCTGGTCTTATTTCATTAAGGCATTTTGTTGTCAAGCCCTGAGTTGACAGCACAGAGTTACTAACACTCTTTCAACAGAAACTAAGTTTTTAAGCTTATAATTAGCATTTAATGTTTGATATTTATACAGAGCTTTACAAAGCTCAAAGCACTCTACAAGAAGAAAAGGAAAGTAAGCAAAACAAAACAAAAAAACCTATCAGAACAAGGGCACAGGATGGTAGGATGTTAAGTAAAACCTAAATGTCATATATAGATAGATATGTATATATTCTTATGTATATATTCATATATATGTATATGAATAAGGACTTCTATCCAAATAATTTATGGAAGTTTTCAGGTGATTGTTGAAATATTCCTAGGGCATATTCTTGTTTTTCATTCATTAATTATCAATTCTTTAATTACTCAGAAATCATTAATTCTATTACTATAGGAGTAACACTATTCAATGTTTTATTGAGTCCAGATAATGGCACTTAAGGTTTTTGACCATAGATCCTTTATGTTCAACAGTCTGCCTTCTGCTCATGATTCTTTCTCCTCATCTTTCTTCCTTTCTTTTCTTCCTCCTTGTTGTATAGTTTTTAAACAATTGGTGTGTTTGAATATTTAACTACATAATGAAAGAAAAACATTTTCTTATACGGTTATTGATCAAAGCAACTATCTCCCTGGCTCATCTCTAGGTGAATTCTGTCTGCACTCATAATTCTTATTTCAACACTGGTATATATCTTTTAGGACCACTTTCTCTGAATGTATATGTGTGTGTACATGTATGATGTGTACATGCACAAAGAAGGTATTTGTGTATTTTTAAAACAATAATAATGATACCTAATATTTCTGGAGTACTTATTCTAACCAGGTACTGTTCTAACCATGTTAAATTTAATCCTGACAACAATGCTATGAGGCTCTCTGTATCCCCATTTTGCTAATGAGAAAATGAAAAACGCAGAGAGGGTAAGTAACTTTCCTGGGATTGAACAGTCAATGAGTGGCAGAGCCAGGGTTCACATTCAGGTTTACATTTCTAACCACTATGCCCTATTATGCTCTCTCTCTATATAATCTCTCGATATACTCTCATATATATATATATATATATATATATATACACACACACACACACACACACACACACTCTGTGCAAGCAATAAGGTGTTTCAGAGATTTTTTTAAATACTAATACATTCTAGATTAATTTGTGCTTCTAAATTGCTAGATAGTTTTCCATTTCATGGACGGGCCCATTTTTATTTAGCCATTCCCTATTAGTCAACTTTTGGTTATTAGTAGTTGATTTTTCCTACCATTTTCTTTTCAAAATTTTTTTTATTATGGTAAAATACATTATATAAAATTAACCATCTTAATTGTTTTTAATTGTACAATTCAGTCATATTTACTGCATTGTTAATATACAACCATTACTACCATTCAACTCTATAACACTTCATCTTGGAAAACTGAAAGTTTATATCGATTAAAGAATAATTCCTCATTTCCTTATCCCCACAATCTCTGGCAACCACCATTCTACTTTCTGTTTGTAAAAATTTGATTACTTTAGAGACTCCATATAAGTGGAGTTACATAGTGTTTATTTCTTTGTTTCATTTAGCATTATGTGGCTTGTTTCATTTAGCATTATGTCCTCCGGTTTCATTCATGTTGTAGCATATGTCCGATTTTCCTTCTTTTTTTTTTTCAATATGAGTCCTGCTCTGTTGCCTAGGCTGGAGTGCAGTGGCATGATCTCGGCACACTGCAACCTCCACCTCCTAAGTTCAAGCAATTCTCCTGCTTCAGCCTCCCGAGTAGCTGGGATTACAGGCATGTGCCACCACACCCAGATAATTTTTATATTTTTAGTAGAGACGGGTTTTCACCATTTTGGCCAGGCTTGTCAGGAACTCCTGACTTCAAGTGATCCGGCTGCCCAACCCTCGGCCTCCCAAAGTGCTGGGATTACCAGCGTGAGCCACCACACCCACCGTTGAGGCACCTGCCGGCCTGATTTTCCTGCTTTTTAAAGCTGAATAAGATTCCATTGTATGTATATACCACATCTTGCTCATCCATTCATTGATCAATGAACACTTGGTTGCTTCCATTTTTAACTATTAAAAATAATGCTTCTGTGAACATGGGTGTATCTCTTCAAGGCCATCCTCTCAATTATTTTGGTTACATACAGGCATACCTCATTTTGTCGTGCTTCACTTTATTGTGCTTCACAGATAATGTGGTTTCACAAATTGAGGTTTTATGGTAAATCTGCGTGGAACAAGTCTATTGCCACCATTTTTTCAAATTGCATGTGCTCATTCATGTCTCTGTGTCACATTTTGGCAGTACTCATAATATTTAAGACTTTTAATTATTATTATATCTGTTATGGTGATTTTTCATCAGTGATCTTTGATGTTATTATTGTAATTGCCTGGGGGTGGCACAATTCACACCTATATAACATGATGAACTTAATAAATAAATATGTGTGTACTGACTGCTCCATGGTCTGGTCATTCCCCCATTTTTCTCCCTCTCTTTGGGCTTTCCTATTCTCTAAGACACAACAATATTAAAATTAGGCCAATTAATAACCCTACAATGGCCTACATGTTCAAGTGAAAGGAAGGGTCACTCATCTGCCACTTAAAAGCAAAAGCTAGAAAAGACTAAGCTTAGTGACATGTCAAAAGCCAACGTAGTCCAGAAACTAGGACTCTTGTTTCAAAACACTATTAACCAGGTGGTTAATGCAAAGAGAAGTTCTTGAAGAAAATTTAAATTGCTCCTCCAGTCCATACACAAATGATAAGAAGGTGAAACAGCCTTATTGTTGGTATGGAGAACGTCTGAGTGGTCTGGATAGAAGATCAAAGCAGCCACAACATTCCCTTAAGCCAAAGTCTAATCCAGAACAAGACCCTAACTCTCTTCAATTCTTTGAAGGCTGAGAGAGGTGAAGAAGCTGCCAAAGGAAAGCTGGAAGTGAACAGAGCTAGGTCCATGAGATTTAAGAAAGTAGCCATTTCTATAACATAAAAGTGCAAGGGGAAGCAGTAAGTGCTGATGTAGAAGCTGCAGCAAGTTATCCAGATCTAGCCAAGATCACTTATGATAGTGTCTACACTAAACAATATATTTTTAATGGAGACAAAACAGTCTTCTATTAGAAGAAGATGTCATCTAGGACTTTTATAGCTAAAGAGGAGAAGTCAATGGCTAACTTCAAAGCTTCAAAAGATAGCCTGATTTTCTTGTTGGAGGCTAATGCAGTGAATGACTTTAAGTTGAAGTCAGTGCTCATTTGCCATTTCAAAATTTCAAGGGCCTTAAGAATGATGCTAAATCTACTTTGCCTGTGCTCTGTAAATGGAACAACAAAGCCTGGGTGACAGCATATCTGTTTACGGCATGATTTACTGAATATTTTAAGTCTGCTGTTGAGACATACTACTCAGGAAAAACAACAACAGCAACAATAACAACAATAACAAAAATAACACTGTTCCTTTCAAAATGTTACTGCTCATAGATTGACAATGCACCTAGTCACCCCAGGGCTCTGAAGAAGATGTACAAGGAGATTAATGTTTTCATGCCTGCTAGCACAATATCCATGTGTATCCCATGTATCAAGGAGTAATTTTGACTTTCAAGTCTTATTATTGAAGAAATACATTTTATAAGGCTATAGTTGCCATGGATAGTGATTCCCATCATAGGTCTGGGCAAAGGAAATTGAAAACCTTCTGGAAGAAATTTGTTATTTTAGATGCCATTAAGAACATTCATGATTCATGGGAGGAGGTCAAAACACCAACATTAGCAGGAGTTTGGAAGAAGTTGATTTTAACCCTTATGGATGACTTTAAGGAATTCAAAATTCAGTGGGGAAATAACTACAGATGTGGTAGAAATACTAAGAGAGGTAGAATTAGAAGTGGAGCCTAAAGATGTGACGGAGTTGCTGCAATCTCATAATCAGGATTGAATGGATGAGAAGTTGCTTCTTATCGATGAACAAAGAAAGTAGTTTCTTGAATTTATTCCTGGTTAAGATGCTGGGAACAATGATGAAATGACGACAAAGGATTTAGAGTATTCATATGCTTAATTGATGAAGTAGTAAGAGAGTTTGAGAAGATTGGCTTCAATTTTGAAAGAAGTTCTATTGTAGGTTAAATGCTAACAAACAACATTGCCTGCTACAGAGAAATCTTTCATGAAAGGGTAATTAATGTACAAACTTCGTGTTGTATTGTCGTAAAAAGTTACTACAGCCACCTCAGCTTTCAGCAATCACAACCCTGATCAGTCAGCAGCCATCACCATCAAGGCAAGACCATCCACCAGCAAAAAGATGACAACTTGCTGAAGGCTCAGATGGTAGAATGTTTTAAGATTAAAGTATTTTATAAAACTAAGGTATGTACATTGTTTTTTTAAAGACATGATAGTATTGCATGCTTAATAGACTACAGTATAGTATAAACATAACTTTTATATGCAATGGGAAACAAAAAATTTGTATGACTTGCTTTATTGTGATATTCATTTTATTGTAGTGATCTGGAACCAAATCCACAGTATCTCTGATGTATGCCTGTACCCAGAAGTGGACTTGCTGGATGATATTTAAATTCTATTTTTAACTTTTTGCAGGATTATCATACTGTTTTCCACAGTAACTGTACCACTTATATTCTCACCAACTGTACACAAGGGTTCCAATTTATCCACATCCTTGCTGACACTTATTTTCTGGTTTTTAAATATCAACCTTTTTCTAATTGGTGATATCTCCTGGTAGCCTTGATTTGCATTTTCCCAATAATTAGTGAGGTTGAATATCTTTTCCTGTGCCGCTTGGTGATCTGTATATCTCCTGTGGAGAAATGTCTATTCAAGTCCTTTGTCCATTTTTGAATTAGGTTGTTTTGTTGTTGTTGAATTTTAGGCATTCTCTATATATTCTGGATATTAATTTTTTATTAGATACATTATTTGCAAATATTTTCTCCCATTCTTTGTATTGCCTTTTTTTTTTTACTCTGTTCATAGTATCTTTTGAAGTATATTTAAACTTTTTTTAAAGGAAGTCCATGGTTTTCTCAATTCTAAAATTGATGTGGAACCCAAAAAGAGCCCGCATAGCCAAAGCAAGACTAAGCAAAAAGAACAAATCTGAAGGCATCACATTACCTGATTTCAAACTATACCATAAGCCCATAGTCACCAAAACAGCATGGTATTGGTATAAAAATAGACACATAGACCAGTGGAACAGAATAGAAAACTCAGAAATAAACCCAAATACAGCCAACTGATCTTTGACAAGGAAACAAAAACATAAAGTGGGGAAAGGACACCCTTTTCAACAAATGATGTTGGGATAATTGGCTAGCCACATGTAGGAGAATGAAACTGGATCCTCATTGCTCACCTTATACAAAAATCAACTCAAGATGGATTAAGGACTTAAATCTAAGATCTGAAACTCAAAAAATTCAAGAAGATAATATTGAAAAAGCCCTTTTAGACTTTGACTTAGGCAAGGATTTCATGACCAAGAACCCAAAAGCAAATGCAATAAAAACAAAGATAAATGTCTGGGGCTTAATTAAACTAAAGAGCTTTTACATGGCAAAAGGAACAGTCAGAAGAGTAAACAGGCAACCCACAGAGTGGAAACAATCTTCACGATTTACACATCTGACAAAGGACAAATATACAGAATCTACAAAGCACTCAAATCAACAAGAAAAAAACAAACAATCCCATCAAAAAGTGGGCTAAGAACATGAATAGGTAATTCACAAAAGAAGATACAAAAATGGCCAGAAAACATATGAAAAAGTGCTCAGCATCACTAATGATCAGGGAAATGCAAATCAAAACCACAATGCCATACCACCTTACCCATGCAAGAATAGCCATAATCAAAAAATTAAAAAATAGTAGATGTTGGCATGGATGTGGTGAACAAGAAACACTTCTACACTGCTGGTAGGAATGTAAACTAGTACAACCACTATGGAAAATAGTGTGGAGATTCCTTAAAGAACTAAAAATAGAACTACCATTTGATCCAGCAATCTCGCTACTGGGTATCTACCTAGAGGAAAATAAGTTATTATACGAAAAAGATTCTTGCACACACATATTTATAGCAACATAATTCTCAATTGCAAAAATATGGAAGCAATCCAAATGCCCATCAATCATCGAGTGAATAAAGAAACTGTAGTATAGATATACAACAGGACACTATTCAGCCAGCCGTTAAAAAGGAATGAATTAATGGCATTCACAGCCACCTGGATGAGATTGGTGATGCTTATTCTAAGTGAAGTAACTCAGGAATGGAAAACCAAACATTGTATGTTTTCACTGATAAAGAGCTAAGCTATGAGGATGCAAAGGCATAAGAATGACACAATGAATTTTGGGAACTCAGTAGGAAAAGGTGGGTAGGGGCTGAGGGATAAAATACTATAAATTGGGTGCAGTGTATACTGCTCAGGTGATGGGTGCACCAAAATCTCACAAATCATCACTAAAGAACTTACTCATGTAACCAAACACCAACTGTTACCCAATAACCTATGGAAATAAAAAAATTAAAACAACAGAAAAAGAAGTCCATGTTTTTCTTTTGAGGTCTGTGCCTTTGGTGTGATAGCCAATGAAATCACTGCCAAAAAAATGTTGTTAGGCTTTTCCTCTATGATTTCTTCTAAGAATTTTAGTTTTAGATTTTACACTTATTTCTTTGATCCATTGTTTGTCTTTTAATCTATGAACATGGGACATGTTTCCATTTATTTTCTTCTTTAATTTCTTTTAGCATTGTTTTGTAGTTGTTTTATTGCGTAAGTCTTTCATCTCCTTGATTAAATTAATTGCTAAGTGTTTTATTGTTTTTGATGGTAATCTGTATAAAACTGTTTTCATCGTTTCCTTTTCTGATTGTTCATTGTTAGTGTATACAAATGTAACTGATTATTTTGTATTGGCTTTTTATCTTGTTAAGTTGCTGAATTCACTTATTAGGTCTAACACTTTTATGTGGAATCTTCAGGGTATTCTACATAGATGACCATATCATCTGCAAACAGATAATTTTAATTCTTCCTTTTCCATTTGGATTCTATCTGTTTATTTTTTCTTGTCAAAGGATATTCTTTCAGTCTTTCACCATTGAGTGTGATGTTCACTGTGGGCTTTTCATATATGACTTTTATTATGTTGAGGTTGTTTCCTTCTATACCTAGTTTGTTGAATGTTTTATTATGAAAAGTATTGAATTTTGTGAAATGCTTTTCTACATCTATTAAGATGATTATGTGTTTTTTTCCCCTTCATCTGTTAATGTGATGTGTTATGTTGATTTTCTTATGTTGAATTATCCTTGCATTTCAGGAATAAATCCCATTTGGTCATGCTGTATAACTCTTATAATATACTTCTGAATTCAGTTTGCTAGTATTTTATTGAGCATTTTTGCATGAATGCTCATTAGGGATATTGATTTATTATTTTCTTTTCTTGTAGTCTTCCTTTGACTTTGGTATCAATGTAATGCTGGCCTCATAAGATGAGTAAGAAAGTGTTCTCATCTTTTCAGTGTTTCTTTTTGAAAAATTTGAAAATGATTTGTGTTAGTTCTTTTTTAAATGTTTGTTGGAGTTTACCAGTGAACCCATCAGGTCCTGGGCTTTACTTTGTTGGAAGATTTTAAATTATGGACTCAATATCCTTCTAGTTATAGGTCTATTCGGATTTTATATATTTTTCTTGATTGAGTCTTGGTAGGTTTTGTGTTTCTAGCAATTTTCCCATTTAATCTAGGTTATCTAAGTTGTTAGTGCACAATTGTTTATAGTACTCTCCCACATCTTTTTTATTTCTATAGAATCAGTAGTATTCCCACTTTCATTTCTGACTTTAATAATTTAAGTCCGTGGTTTTTTTTCTTAGTCTATCTATTTAAGTTTTGTCAATTTTGTTGATATTTTAAAACAAACCAACTTTTGGTTTTATTGATTTCTTGTATTGTATTTCTCCATTTTGTTTATTTCTGTATCAACCTTATTAATTCTTTTTTTTCCTGCTAACTTTGGATTTTGATAGTTTCTTTTTCTATTTTTTTTAAGTTGTCACTTTAGGTAGTTGATTTGAGATTCTTCTTGTTTTTAAGTGTTTATAGCTATAAATTTTCCCTAAAATTATTTAGCACTGCTTTCACATCATTCCGTATTTTGGTATGTTGGGCTTTCATTTTCATTCATCTGTAAGTATTTTCTAATTTCTGTTGTGCTTTCCTCTTTGATCCATTGGTTGTTTAAGAGTGTGTTGTTTAATTTTTACAATATTGTAAATTTTCCATTTTTACTTATGTTGCTGATGTCTCATTTTGTTTCATTGTGATTGGAGAAGATACTTTTTATGATATCTGTCTTTGAAAATCTACTGAAACATAATCTGTGGCCTAACATATAGTGTATCCTGGAAAATATCCTAAGTGCACTTGAGAAGATGTGTATGCTATTGTTGCTGGGTCAGGGTTCAATGTGTATCTACTAGGTCTAGTTGGTTTATTCTGTTGTTTAAATACTCCACTTTCTTATTTATCTTTTTTCTGGTTGTTTTAGCCGTTATTGAGAATGGGGTACTGAAATCTCCTACTATTGTTGTAGAACAGTCTATTTCTCCCATTGGTTCTGTCAGTTTTTATTGCATATGTATATATTTTAATGGTTTGTCATTAGGTGCATAAATGTTTATAATTATATATTCTTGCTGTACTGAACTTTTTATTAATGCATAATGCCCTTCTTCATTTTGTAAATTTTGAAAATAGAAGGCTATTTTGTCTGACATTAGTATAACTAACTCTGATCTTTTTTGGTTACTATTTCCATAGAATATCTGTTTCCATCGTTTAACTTTCAATCTATTTGTGTCTTTGGATCTAAAGTAAATCTCTTGTAGACAACATACAGTTAGATTATATTCTTAAATTTATCCTGCCAATCTCTATCTTTTGATTGGAGAGTTTAATTCACTTACATTTAAAGTAATTACTAAAAAAAAGATTTTACTTCTGTCATTTTTCTCTTTGTTTTCTAAATGTCTAATAGCTATTTTGTTCCTCATTTCCTGCATTACTATCTTCTTCTGTGTTTAGTTGATTTTCTTTGTAGTAAAACATTTCTCATTTCTTTTTTATATATCCTATAGGCATATTCTTTGTGGTTACCATGGAGATTACATTTAACATTCTAAAGTTATAACGGTCTAACTTGAATTTATACCAGCTTCATTCCAATAACATACAAAACTCCTCCTTTAACAGGCTCATCCGCACCACTTTAGGTTGCTAATGTCAAAAAATTACATGTTTTTACATAATATGCCCCAGAATATAAACTAATAATTTTCGTAAATGCGTTAGTGTTTTAAATCAATAGAAAAATGTGGGGTTACAAACCAATGTTACAATAATATTAGCTTTTAGATTTATTATTTTTCAAAATGTTTTAGTATCTCAAATAATGTAGAGAACAAAAAGCACAGTGACAAACCATTGTTACAATAATGCTAGCTTTTATAATTGCCCATGTACTTATCTTTATTAAGATCTTTCTTTCTTTATATAGCTTTACTCTCGGGTGTCATTTTATTTTACCTTGCTGCACTCCCAAGCATTTCTTGTATGGCATATCTAGTGGGAACAAACTTTCTCAACTTTTGTTAATCTGGGAATGTCTTAATTTTTCCTTCACTTTTGAAAAACAGTTTTGTCAAATACAGGATTTTGGTTCAATAGGTTTTGTTGTTGTTGTTGTTTTAATTTAGCATTTTGAATATATCTGTCCACTATCTTCTGGACTCCAACATTTCTGATGAGAAATCTGTTGATAATCTTATAGAGGATTCCTTGTATGTGACAAGTAACATCTCCTTTGCTGCTTCCAAGTTTTTCTCTTTGCCTTTGCTTTTGAAAGTTTTATTGAAATATATTGTGGTGTAGGCCCCTGAGTTCATCTAACTTAGAGTTAGCTAGGCTTTTTGGATGTTTATATTCATGCATGTCACCAATTTGGGAGGTTTTCATTCATCATTTTGTCAACTATTCCCTCTGTCCCTTTATGCTTGTCTTCTCTGTGTGGGACTCCCAGAATGTATAAGTTGGTATACTTGGTGGTGTCCCACAGGATAGGGGGAAACTGCCCCCAATATTTCATTGTAGGTTCTTTCTATTTTCCATAAGTGTCAGCTGATTAAGAAATAAAGAGAAAGAGTACAAAGAGAGGAAATTTACAGCTGGGCCACCGGGCATGACATCACATATTGGTAGGACCATGATGCCCACCTGGGCCTCAAACCAGCAAGTTTTTTTGTTAAGGGTTTCAAAAGGGGAGGGGGTGTCAGAACAGGGAGTAGATCATATGCTTCAAAGGGCAAAAAGGAGAACTACTGATAAGGGTCCAACAAAGATCACAAGGCAAAAGGGCAAAAGCAAAACTACTGATAAGGGTCTATGTTCAGCGGTACACACATTGTCTTGATAAACATCTTAAACAACAGAAAACAGGGTTGAGATCAGAGAATCGGTCTGACCACAAATTTACCAGGGTGGAGTTTTTTCCCCACTCTAGTAAGCCTGGGGGTACTGCAGGAGACCAGGACGTATCTCAGTCCTTAGCTCAACCTCATAAGACAGACACTCCCAGAGCGGCCGTTTACAGACCTCCCCCTAAGAATGTATTCTTTTCCCAGTGTATTAATGTTAATATTACTTGCTAGGAAAAGAATTTATCGGTATTTCTCCTACTTGCACGTCTGTTTACAGACTTTCTGCAAGAAGAAAAATATGGTTCTTTTGCCTGACCCCACAGGCAGTCAGACCTTATGGTTGTCTTCCTTTGTTCCCTAAAATTGCTGCTATTCTGTTCTTTTCAAGGTGCACTGATTTCATATTGTTCAAACACACATATTTTACAATCAATTTATACCGTTAACAAAATTATCACAGTGGTCCTGAGGTGACGTACATCCTCAGCTTATGAAGATAACAGGATTAAAAGATTAAAGTAGGACAGATGTAAGAAATTATAAAAGTATTATTTGGGAACTGATAAATGTCCATGAAATCTTCACAATTCATGTTCCTCTGCCGCGGCTCCAGCTGGTTCCTGACTTCCTACAACACCACAGGTCCCTTAGGCTCTGTTCACTTTTCTTCAGCTTTTTTTTTTTCTTCTGTTTCTCAGACTCAATTATTTCAGTTATCCTCTTTTTAAGTTCACTGATTCTTTCTTCTGCCTGCTTGAATCTGCCTTGGAATCCCTCTAGTGAATTTTCATTTCAGTTATCATATTTTCATGTCCAGAATTTCATTTTGGCTTCTTTTTACATTTTCTAACTCTTTATTGATTTTTTATTTTGTTCATACATCATTGTCTTATCTGTCTTCATACCTTCCTTTAGTTCTTTGAGCATATTTAAAACAGTGTGCTTAAAGTCTTTCGTTAGTACAACTGTCATTAGGTCTTTCTCAGGGACAGTTTCTGTAGATTTACTCTTTTCCTTTGAATGGGCCATATTTTCCTATGTTTTTTGTTTGTTTGTCTGTTTGTTGTCATGCCTTATGATTTTCTTTTGAAAATTGAACATTTGAATCTAATAATGTGGTAACTCTTGAAATCAGATTCTCCATCTTCCCCAGGGTTTGCTAGTTTTGCTTATTGTTTTTTTTGATTATTTTAACCTGTCTCTATATCATAGATCAGTGTGAGATATAATGTCTTCTCAAGTGTTTTCTGAGGCTGCACCTTTTTCCCAGGCATGTATGGTCACTTTCAAATTTTCCCCATATATGTAGTTTCTTTTGAATAACCGAGTCTTTAATGTCTGGCTCCAGAAAGTGGAAAAAAGGAAAAATAAAAGAAGGAAGGGAGAAAGAGTGTCAGCCCTTTAAATCCTCTGGAAGTCATTTTAGCCCTAGAGTGTGGGAGCTGTAACAATGGAGGAGGTGAAACAACAATGGCTGCATGTCTCTTTGTACATTTGTGATCAGAAGTAGCAGCAATCAGAGTATAGATACAAGACATTGGGAGGACAGGGTCCATTTTTCCTACCCTGACTTCCACGAGGTATACCCAGGATGCTCCAGAAACATGTACACAGCTGCCTGCCACAGGGCTGAGGTTGGAATATGGGTAGCTGCTACCCTGATAAGAATTGAAATAGACTGAAATTAACTGCCATTGACCATTGAAGACTTTTCCTAGAAATTGCAAGGCTACAATAGAATCTAGAGTTCCAAAAGAGTTACATCAGACTGATTCTGCCAGAGCAAATGTTGTCTAGGTAGGGAGACAGACAGATTGTTGGTGCTTCCCACTCCAGCATCTTCCGAGAATCCTCCTGGTTGTTATTTGTTTTTTATTGTAAAGATTTGCTGCAAAGCAAAGCTTTCTATTGGTGTTTTCATGTGTATATTATATGCATGTGTTCTCAATAACAGAGAAGAAAAATAGAATTTCTGAGTTGGAGTGTGTGTGTGTGTGTGTTTGTGTGTGCACGCGCACGCACGCATGCATGCCCAAAGTGCCTTAAAAGGTTGCACTTATTTACACTTCAAAAATATATTGTATGAGAGTACATTTTTTTCATCTGTCTACACTTGGTATAATTGTTATTTAAATTCTTTTTCAATTAGATGAAAATACTTGATATATATTGTTTAAATTTGTATTTCTTTTTATGTTTATTAGTCATATTTTCTGACTTCAATTTTATTTTTATATTTTGCTGTTGTGAGCAGCCATTTTAAATTTCATTTCAGCTAGGATTTTTCAGGCCCTTCTGTCTGGAAGTGTAGATGGAGTCACTTTAACAACAACAACCCATGCCCAGTACAATAACTAGAACATCATTGGATCGCAACAAATAATGGTTGACTGAACCTTCTCCAAACCATGAATATGTGTTATGCTATGTTACACTCAATTTTTTTTAAAGAAACACATTTCCAGGAGGCGAAGTTAAATATCTAGTTTCGTTTTCTCTTGAGATTGTTTTTTCTTGCCCCTAGAGTAACCTCAGTTTCATGCAAATAAACCTGCATCAGATCTGTTCTACTAATTTATCAGACAATTCCAGACATGCCTGAATGCCAGCACTAGGCAGTGGTGGCCTCTTAAGTCTTACCATCTCCCCAACTTTCTGAAATCCATGCTTTGAGTTGTCATAAAATAAAAATATTAATAAAAACAATTGTTCAATTTGAAGCAAAGGATTTGGGCCCAAAGCAATCATTTTGGACTATTCTTACAAGAAATATTTTATAATTATTTTTAAAGATTTCCATATGAAAGATACCTTTATTTATTCTGCAAACATGTATTTGATGCTTGCCATATTGTGATGCTGGGCAGTAACAACACAGTCATGCTTTCTAGGAGCATATGAGGATGATAAAATACAAACAAACAAGCATAACAATGAGTGTAACAAAGCACAGCACATACTCTGATGGTTTGGAGAAGGTTCAGAGGGGGCATAGGGAGGGTGTGGTGAGCTGAATCCCAGGGAGTCAGGAAAACCCTCATTGCTAAGATGATGTTTCAGGTAAAAGGATGCCTTTTTTAAAGTTGTGAGTGGCCAGGGTTATGATGACTTTGCTGTTGTCAAACAAACTTCAGCCAAGATGATTGATAGTAGCTCAAAAGATCTCATCTCCTAACTGACACACAGCTTAGAACTAAATAAAACCAAACCACTTCCAATAAATGTGACGACATTTTCAAAGTCTATGTAATATGGGTTTTGTGAATATTATTCTAAACATTCTACCATAACAGGAAATGTTGTGATAACATGAAATCAGACAGACTTTGAAAAGCCCCTCAGAAACTTGTAATCACAAGTTACTTTGAGAGAAATATGATCATGGCAAAGCAGCAATCAATCCCATTTGCCTAGCATAGAAGTCAGCTTATGTCTATATATTTACATAGTCTATATTTTTAAATTTATATATTCTGTATTATATATATATATATTCCATATTTTTATAAAATTTAATGAGCTTTAAATGCAAAATAAAATAATTTAGACAAATTTAAGCCTTTCTGATGCTCTCTGTCTTCCATTTTTAATAACATGTATTTTAAAAATGAGATGCTTAACCGACATGGCACATGTGTATCTATGTATCAAACTTGCATGTTGTGCACATGTACCCTAGAACTTAAAGTATAAGAAATAACTAAATAAACAAATAAGAAAAGGAGATGCTTATCAATGGAGGGTAACAAGAAGAAGAGTGCCAACATTTTTGTGATGGTTCTTGTCTTACTTTCAAGGTCAGAGAATAATGTACTTTTCTGAAATTTTGAGAAGATAGTTTAAAACTTACATTGTTTTTTAATTTTAGATGTTCCCACATGAACCTAGATTAAAGGAGGTTGAAGATGGGAGGGTGAGAGATGAATGAACACCAATATTCACTTGAGATGTGTGTGTTTACAGACCATGTTCATTTATTCGTACAACAAATGTAATGAACATTAACTGTGTGTTGGGCAGTATGCTAGAGGCAGGGCATGAAAAGATAATATGGTTTTTTTCCCTTTAAGGAATTTATAGTCTAGTTCAGTAGACATAGCCCTAAATGTATTATTATAATGCAGTAGAATAAGGACTCTGTTTCTAGCCAGTCTTTTATTAACCTAGAGCTACAGACAAAATGTGTGCTATGGGAACTTAAAGGTTATTTATCTCATCTTGGGTTATCTTATCTTGGGGAGCCAAGAAGCTTTCAGAGAAAAGGTGACTTTTAGTAGGTATAAGAGTTTTAATTTTCCCTCCCCAGTAAAGCAATGATAAGACCCAGAAAAGTATAAAGCAAAGCAAATAGAGCAAAAATATTACAGGAGAATAACGGTCCGATCAGGAGTAAATGCAAATATGGTGTGATTTCTTATAATTAATGAGTGTAAATAAGATTATTCATTTGACTGAGTGTTTACCTCACTTTACCCTTCTCCTTTGAATGGCACAAATGTCATGCCTTTAAACCTGTGAAGACAGAAATATAATCTTGGTATACTGCTTGTAGTGAACTCTGTAGTGAACACTATTTTACACGTCATATTAATCCAAAGACTTCGATTGGTTTTTCGTCTTCACCTAGCTGAGTACTCAACTTAAAGTTGAAATAGAATGCCCCTCAAAATCAATAATTTCAGTATAACATATTAGTTAGGGTTAATTTAATAACTAAAAACAATAAAATTAAGGTGGTTGACTCTGGAAAGCAGGACCCTGGGGGAAGGAAAATAATGAGATAAAGCAATTTTTAAAAATTTAAAATCACTTCTAGGGGCCAGGTACAATGGCTCAGTCCTGTAATCCCAGTGCTATGGAAGAATCTCTTGAACCTAGGGGTTTGAGACCAGCCTGGGCAATATAGTGAGACCTCATCTTTACAAAAAAAAAAAAAAAAAAAAAAAAAAAAAAAAACAACATAGAAAATTAGCTGTATGCAGGGGTGTGTACCCACAGTCCTAGCTAATTGGGAGGCTGAAGTGGGAAGATTGCTTAAGCCCAGGAGTTGGAGGTTACAGTGAGTTATGATTGCACTACTGCAGTACATCCTGGGCAACGGAGTGACATCCTGGGGAAAAAACAACCACCACAAAACAAACAAACCAAAAAACCCACTTCCATACATTTGATTTTTAAACTACTGTGTATGGATTGCCATGTATTTTTTTTTTTAAAGGACTCATTAAAACTCTAAGATAGTTTAGCAAATTAATTCAATGCAAAGAAATGTAATTATTTCAAATGATCACCCTTAGCTATAAGAAGTCTGTAGATCCAACGAGTAGTTTCATTTTCCATCTGTGTTTCTGACAATATTATATCCAGCACTTGTCATCCTCACTCACCGTGAGGCACTTACTGTGCTATGTGGTCTTGTGTGTTTAGTGTTTCAGAGTGACATCATATTGCTTTGATATCCCATCCCCTTTTATTCTACCAAACTGATGCAGGTAGAAGGGAAGGAATTGAAGAAACATGGTTCAGTAGTCATTTGTCCAGAGAGAAATGGTTATGAGTGCTTTCACCACTAAATTATGCTAATCCACTCTATAATCCAATCACTATTTTCTAAATGACAAGGGATCCTAGTGCCGAAGGAACTGTAGTCAATTTTCTCCTTTGTCCCAGTAGGTCCATTATTCTTTTTTTACTGAGGTAAAATGATAACTCTCTTTCCCTGAACTTGTGAGGGCTCTGCAATGCACACCACCCACAGGATCTGCCTAACTATTATCATTCCATTAGAAGTGGCTGAGGTCATAATTACCTAAGGAATGCCATACCTCAACTCTGTGTTCCTGGATGTCAGAGGTTCCAGGCACCTCAGCTCATTCAGGAGTTAAGGTTCATATATCCTGCTCTATATTTTCCCTCTGGACTTCCATGATTCTACATGCTAAAGTTTACACAGAGCATTGCCTTGGAGTTAATAACAAGGGAGTGAAAACCCAACCATTTGGAACTAATATATTTATTGCAGTAGCCATAAGAAAGATGGCATGAAGCATTCTTATTAAGAAGCGTGAAAACTCCTTAGATTTTGGTTCCCAAAATAACACCATACACACAGAGAAAATTAGAAAGGACTAGGAGATTTCTTATCATTCGTAGGGTTGCTGTGTATAGAGAGCCAAGAATGTAACACAAATACAAGACACACATTTTTTAACATTAGTGAACCTGAGTTGCAGCTACCATGGAATGTAAAGTTAATAGGAGACTTGGATAATCTCTCCCCAAAGAACTAAATTTAAGGATTTTTTTTCCTCCTTGTTTCTACCTTAGTACACTATTAATTAATTTGCCTTGTTTGGAAGAGCTTGATTTCTGTGTGTGTGTGTGTGTGTGTGTGTGTGTGTGTGTGTGTGTTTAGAGGGCAGGGTGTCTTGATTAGATTTGAAGTGCCTTTCTTGCATAATGAACACCATTCTAACATGAGCTGGCTCTAGTATCCAGGCCTCATTGTTAGGGAGGCTTTATCAGGTGCTATCCTCAGTCTCTGACACATTCAAAAGAATGTTAACAGTGATTTTTCATCCTTGGAGGGTATATTTGGATTTGGAAGGCTGTCAAAATGTATCTGGAGCCAAGCCTGGTGAATAAATAGTGGGTGAGGAATCTAGGAAATAGAATGCTTAGAGAAGTGGTCAAAAAACAAAACAAAACAAAACAAAACAAACAAACAAAAAAAAAACAAAGGATCCTAAACTTCTTTTTTTCTTTTAAGCAATGGACACTTTGTAATAAATAGAATATATAACACCACAAGGTAACTTTCTATGAGACTTAAGTTTGCTCTCTGTAGAAACCAGAGAGAGGTTATTAGAGGCCTGCCTCTGAGAAAATGCCAGGTGGGTGGCAATGTTATTTATAAAGATGAATAACTTGGGATTTTTCTCAATACTCTCTTCAGATAAATGGAGGATATTATTCCTTAGATTTCGCCTTCTGGTTGCTTGTCTCCAGTTCCCAATTTTCCAGTAATCACTCGGCCTTCACAGCAAATGTCATTAACCGGGGGAAAGGAAAAAAGAAATTTGATCTACTTCACCATCTTAGATGCTTAGATAGAGCCCGTCAGATGTGCAGACAACAGAGAGTTATGAAAAGGTCATAGAAAACAAGGAAATTGTGGACACTACCTCTTTCCTACCCCACTGACCCCCAGATAAAGCAAAGTTCACTTACATTCCAAAAACATTTATGTACTATGTTATTTGTAAAATTTTTTTCTAATAAAGAGAGAATAAGAAAGCTGCAAATGAACCTATCTATACTTTACAAATGTCAAATTTTTTCTGGGAGGACAATTACAGTGAAAAAAAAAAAAACTATGTCAACACTAATAACATCCTACAATTAGTCGCTTGATTTTCCAAACACTTGAATTGCTTTGACAATGCTTGACCTGCATATTAAGAGTATTTGTTATCCATAAAAATTATAACTATGTGCTTGCCCTACAACAGGGAGTAACATATATACAGAAACCAACAATAAAAGTATTAACAAATCACCAAACTAGAAGAAGAAAACTCACTAAAGGAAGACAGAATTAAGAGAGGTATCAAAGAACTGGGTGCAGTGGCACATGCTTGTAATCCCAACTACTTGCGGTGCTGAAGCAGGAGGATCACTTGAGCCTGGGAGTTCCAGGCCAGCCTGGGCAATATAGCGAGACCCATCTCTTAAAAGAGAGAGAGAAAGTGATTGAGAAAGAGAGAGGGATAGAGAGTGGCATCAAAATTTGACCTGCAGCCCTAACACTGAACTTAAGGCTCTTGCAACTATCACTCTAGAAACTATTTTCGATCTGCTTTTTATCTAGGTAAGAATAAAAAGAACAGTTTCATAAATCTCTTTTCATGGTTGTTATGATACATTCTTATAGGAATGCCATATAATTATGTGACCATTGAAGGTTGTATAAGTCCTTTTATTCTTTTCTGCTTTGCTTCCTGTCCTTCTTTGGTTTGCTGGTCAGTTTTAAACTTTGACATATTTTAGGGCTGTAGAAATTTTACTTTTGGTCCAATAAATCCATTTTGTAAAAATTAAGAAGCATATGGAATCAACCCAACTGTGAGCAAACTGTGGAGTCAGTTAATATGTTAATATTACCAAAGCATGAATGATACCAATAGGTTCAAGTAGTTCAATTGTATATATAGATACATTTATTAAGGGGGACAATTTTTTCACATTTTCCCAAGCATGAAAGAATATCTGATTTTAGAATTTGGAGCCTTTGAAAGAAAAGTATTGTCCCTAGATTTTCATAAAAAGTCATGAAATACCTATTATTTATAAAATACATTTTATCTAGATGGTATCTTTTATTATAAAAGGGCCAGAATAGATGTTGCCAAGTGGACATTTTATATATAAATAAAATATTTTAAAGTTTGCATTAACTCAAAATGTTTATATACTGGTTCCTGTCATATCTTTTCTTTAGTGCTTATATATCAAACATTTTATGAAGTATTCTTTCTTCTAAATTGAGACATATTGTAAGATAGAAAAGCAGGCCATATCAGGCACTGAGTTTTTCTCACTTTTCCATGAGAAACACTTATTCTGAGAGAGAGGAGTCTAAGTAGTGATGCTGAGATCACAAGCTCTTCATTTTATAGTTCAGTGCTGGTGTTGGGTGAAGTCCTCGGCTTTGGGGTGATTTTTCAGTGTGATAATTTTAGACTAAACTATTTTCCTACTGCACCAAATATTGCCAAGGATCCAAAATGTGACTTTGGGCAAATTATCCAGTGATTTTAAATATCAAAAGAATATTACTGGCTTCAGACAAATCTTGTAATGATCAATTAAGTTTCAATGATGCTTTAAAATTAGTCCTTCTATGAGTAAAGAAAAAAGTCTAGAATTCTCCATGGTGAGAATAACTGCCAGATACTTATTGCCTATGCATGGCCTATTTTCAGCTTCCTCTTGATTAGTGTCCATGCTGTTTTAGGGAATCGGCATGTATATTTTTGTTTCAAGTAAGTCATTTCTTTCTACAGTGATGTCAGACTTAGGTGTCTTTTCTTTAAAAGGCAACAATTTAGGTGCCATCAGAGCCAATTTACCATTACCTTCAATGTTTGCAAATGTAAATATGTCACTCTGTTGTGGTCTAGCTCCATTAACATTGCTACAGTATATTAAAGAATGTTTTTACATCTACAGCCCTGTGCATTAAAAGGGAAATTTTAAAAGAGGCGCATGATATATTAGTCACATGAATGCTAGCAAAGGAGTGAGAGTGTTTCCAATTAGCTTGTCTTCCTTTTGCTGCTTTATGGGGAACAGATGAGAGACACACCTTACTGCAGTGAAGAGTTACTGGATGTGAAACCAAAAGTCTTGAGCTGGGGCCCACTTTCTTGTTGTTTAAGCCCTTTAAGACTTTTTTTTTCTAAACAGACATATCAAGTGAGAATAATATCTGGTCTACTAATGTCAGAGTGTTGTGGCAGGGAATAGGGTACAAAATGAATAAATGCATTGTGAACTATCAGTTGTTGTATACAGGTTGGTGTGTGTTTGTTCCATATTATAAGCCATGGAAATGAACTGTGGCTAACCGAAGCTAGAGAGAAGATTTAGTGGAAGGATATTGAGGCTCACAGAATAACCAGGAGCCTAGAAGATCATGCTAGGGATGTGATAAGAAATTAGGCCGTTTCAGAGGGCAAAGAAGCAGAACATTCTAGAAGCTGCAGGAGGAATCATCCATGAGGATGGAGTGGGTGCTATTCGTTTCCAGTACCTTTGATCCTATGCTCAGATTTGAATACTAGGGAAAGGTCCTAGTAGAGTAGTGGGACTGATTGTAACCGTGTGCTAGTCTCATGGGTAGGGAAGAGCATGGGCCCTGGTTACTGTCCCACCAGACTGTATCTTATAGGAAAATAGCAATTTCTCAAAAAGAATTAGAGTGGTGATAGAAAGAAGATGGATGCTGGACAATTCAAAAATCCACATACATGAAATTGATATTCCTTACTTCCTCAGTTTGGGGTAGAAAATGTATACAGATTCAATGATTCTGAACCCTTTTACCCTGTGCTATGATCTGAATGTTTATGTTTCTCCTAAATTCAAATGTTGAATCCCTTACCCCCAAGGGATGGTATTAGGAGGTAGGGCCTTTGTAATGTGATTAGGTCATGAGGGTAGGACCCATGTGAGTGGGATTAATGCCCTTATAAAAGAGACCTGAGGATTGCTCCTTCCACCATGTGAGGACACAATGAGAATTCACCGTCTGTGAACCAGGAAGCAGGCCCTCAACCCGCACCAAATCTGCTGGTGCCTAGATCTTGAACTTCCCAGCCTCTAGAACTGTAAGAAATAAATTTCTCTTATTTAGGTGATCCAGTTTAAGGTATTTTATCATAACAGCTCAACAGGACTAGGACAATATTCTGAAATTAATTTTGTTTTTAATTTCCTCAGTCTTGGGAACATAAATATTTAAATTCAATGACTCTGAGACCTTGCCTCCTGTAACCAAGGGAATGCCATATTTTTCCACCCTGGGGTTTCACTTGTTGATTCCCAAGAAGAGCAGTAATTATACCTGAGACCAAAGGTTCAATTCTGATTACCACTCTTTGAGCAGAGAAAAGAACGCCTAAGGTCTGTCTCAGCCTACAGAGGAGTCTTTGTGGTTGTTGTTGATACTGCTGCCCACTGTGACACTCATGAAATCCAGATGGCCCCGCTTCCCTGGGGTTGAACTCCTTGTGCACTGCTTGAAGTTAGGGGCTGGCCAGGTACCCGTTGTAAATCAGGGGGTCTGTCCCAGGAAAAAACACATTGTCCATTTTCCAAGCTGTGATCCTGGCTGTCATTTTTTGTCTGCATATAGGTGTAGAAGGAGGAATCTGTGTCCCCATCCCCCAAATTCTTCAAAGCTTGACCATGATCCTGGTGACAGGGTCCAGAGGATTTCCTTTCTTAGTTGTATGCTGTGCCTAGACTACTCCTATCTCCTGGTTTCCAACTACTTGCCCTGTGAGTAGAGGAAGTCCTTCCCTTTTTCAGTCTCAAGGTCCAGCTGCAATGTTATTCTAGTAAAAGTGAAAGTTTTTTTCATGAGAAAGAACAATTCTTGCCAAGGGTATTATTTACTACCTAGATGAGCTTTCTTAAAGACTTAGAGGGAAATACAAGAATGACGTACACTAACTAGTATGCCTATATCACTTCTTCAGATGGGAGAGCAACTTAGTTTTGATTGAAAATTGAGTTAGAGAAAATTAGGATACTTAAAGTAGGGAGCAAAAGATGGCTACGGGAGGGTAACTGGCAGGTTTGCTGAGTCAAGAGCTGTATATGTCTTTTTACTTACCTCCTCCTGCCCTAATCTGGATTTCTTCTATCTTCTCACAGGATTTGTTTCTTTCATTCATTTGACAGGTGCATTTGACATAAAAGACAGTGGTGGACATTAGAGAAAGCCTCTGTGGAGGCTGGCCTCTCCAGCTGCCAAGGCAAGGCAAAGAGAAACTTCTAGTGAAGACAATACTGATTCCCTTCTCTTAATGGCATCCTCAGTCATACTATAGTGGCCTTTGTGTGGAGACAAGGTAAGGACCATGAAGACTTTTTCCTTGACCTCCTGGGCTGATCTCAAACATCAAGTCACTTGCAAAGAAGATGGGAGCTCTGTGTTCAGATGAGTCCTATGGAACATTCAGGTAGAATAGAAACAGGTCCAAGATGCTGGATCCAACTGCGCATTAGATTAAGCTGCCCAGTGTTAAGACTTTTAGTGAAGGTCATGTGGTTCCCAGTCTGTGTGCCAAAGAGCAGTGTGTGTTAAGGTCTGAGCTCATGTCCTTACTCAAGATTCCTTTTAGTCAAAGAAACTCAGTGGATACGAACTTGAGTTATGATGATACTAGGCCTTCTCATAATACATAATCCAGAAATATTTCCAAGAATGCCACTAATTGTTTGTTTGGGGAACTTTCTCCCCAAATGTCAATTGGATCTGTGTTTGCTGTGAAATTAGAACACATGAGAGTAATCAGATCTGCTGGGAAGATGATAGTTTAGAATTCTTGCTTTCCAAAACATTTCACAATTTCTGTCATGGTTTTTCCTGAGAACCCCATATCCTATGGTGTCTCTGTCTAGCTACAAATGTCTTTAGGCTATATTCTTCAGCTCAGTCAGCACACTGTCCAACAAAAGTTATGTTCATTTATAATACATTTCAACTACTTGGCAGGAGCTTATCAATATGCTTTGGTTTATCAAACAGAAAGATTAAAATCTAGTTTGTATGTTTGCTTTTTTCTCTGATACAGATGTATTTAAAAAAAATCAAGACATCTTGTTCAAATATTTCTGTTCAACTTTGGATGATATTCCAGAAAAAAAATAGGAAAGAGCCTCCATGAAATATCTTTGGTGTGATCTGATAAGTCAAAGAGCAGCATACAGAAATACCTTGAGGTTTTCAACACATCAAAATGTGCTCAGAGCACTAAAGGAAAGAACTTGAAACACACTTGTTTTGTTTGTTAGCAAATTTTGGCAATAGCCACAATTGTTTACATGAGGAACTTGAGTCAACCTAATTTAACATGATGTCAATGTGTCTTGGAATAAAAATGTGTGGTATATATGATGAAATTATGCTCTGGCGCTTAGAATCAAATAATGTCAGTGCTGAAAGATCTGAAAGGGTATCCAGTGTCATTCTCTCATGTAAGAGATGAAAAAACTTGGGCCTGAACTAGTGAAATGACCTGGCCAAGATCGAATTGCCATTCATTTGTACAACTCAGATAAATCTGATCTTGGAATCTCCATCTCTTGTTTCTATCTTTCCACAAAGGTGGTGATATGTTTTCTCTGTGGTCCTTCTCTCACATTTAAAGTCTACTTTGAATAAATTACCTTCCATTGAAGTGACTAAAGTAATATCAGAATATAAATAAAAGACTCCAAAATTAAAACCAGGGCTAAATAATTTCCCAGTCTATAGAACCTCTGTATTCCTCTATTAGCCTAAAAAATTAAATAAATTTCAGGTAAATAGGAAAATTCATATTTTCTCAAAATTTACACATGATTTTGTAATTGAATTTGGCCTGAATTAGAATCCATTTCTATAAATGAAATGTAGACCTTAGGGGAAGGGCAAAATTGGAGATTAGAGAGAGGGCATTAAAATCTTCCAAAGGGGAAGCTGAATCTCTTGGATACATATACTTGAAGGAAATAGTTTGTTGAATCCTGACATATTGAAGTATGGAGGAGAGAGAGGCAGTTTCCCCCATACTGCTCTTATGATAGTGTGTGAGTTCTCATGAGATCTGATGGTTTAAAAGTGTTTGGCAGTTTCCCCTTGCTAGCTCTGTCTCTCTCCTGCCACCACGTTAATTGGTGTTTGCTTCTCCTTCACCTTCCACCATGATTGTAAGCTTCCTGAGGCCTCCTAAGCCAAGTGGAACTGTGAGTCAGTTAAACCTTTTTTCTTTATAAATTACCCAGTCTCAGGTAGTTTTTTTATGGCAGTGTGAAAATGGACTAAAACATTTGGGGTTCATTGAGTCTGAGTGCTACTAGCTGTGTTGTGCCTTGACATAGGGGTGTGTGTGAGCATTTAAGCCTGTTTAGCCAGTGATACAGATAGTGTAATAATATAAAAATTTAAAAAATTGTTACATGAGGCCAGGCATGGTGGTTCACACCTGTAATCCCAGCACTTTGGGAGGCTGAGGTGGGCAGGGCTCATATGCTGCTCTCACGATACCATTTTTAGCTTCTATTTCCCTCCTTCCACATAAGTGACATATAAATATAACATCACTGACATCACTGATGACTAAGCATTAAAGTTTGGTTCTAAATAGTGAATTAATGAAGAAATTTGATTTCAACTTTTCCTCTTGGCTTAGCCTCTGAGACTCTCTCTCAGTGCCCTCCGTAATGCCCTTGCTTTGAGATGAAGAAGTTATTCCTAATATCCTACTTATCTTCTTCCCCATTACAAAAATGATGTGTAGCAGGCTATCGCAAATGTCTCGGCCAAAAAGTACCTTCTTGGATAGCTGTCTAGCTGAAGTAAAGCCTATAATGGCTGTTAGTCATCTAGGAAGAACAAAGAAGTCAGAGCAAGATACTCTCAGAGGCAGTGTCTTGTAGTGGGGGTCATTGAAATATTTTCTGCAAAAAACTAAGACAATCAGCCATTAGGGAAGTACAAATCAAAACAGCAAGAGATACCACTTCACATCTCTTATGATGGCTATAATCAAAAGGACAGGTAATAACAAGTGTTGGCAAGATGTGGAGAAATTAGAATTCTTTTGCACTGCTGGTGGGAATTTAAAATGGTTCAACCACTTTGAAAAACAATTTGGCAGCTCCTCAAAAAACTAGAGTTACCATATGACCCATTCCAACCCTAAGTATAATACCTAAGAGAATTAAAAATATGTGTTCATGTAAAATCTTGCCATGAGTATTCATAGCTACATTGTTCTCAATAGTGAAAAAAGTAGAAAAAACCTAAATGTCTATCAACTGAGGAATGAATAAAATGTAGTATATCCACACAATGGAATATTATTTGGGAGTATAAAGGAATGAAGTACTAATACAAACCACAACGTGAATGGACCTTGGAGACATTATGCTAAGTGAAAGAAAACAGACACAAAAACACATATTGTATGATTCCATTTATATGAAATGTCTTTAATAGGCAAATCCATACAGACAGAAAGAAGATTACTGGTTGCCTAGGGCCATGTGGGAATAGAAGAATTGAGAAGTCATGTGTAAACAGTGTTGGAGTTCTTTTTGGGGTGGTGAAAATGTTCTAAAATGGACTATGGTGATGGAAGCACAACTCTAAATATACTAAAAGCCTTTGAGTTGTATACTTTAAATGGATGAATTGCATGATATATGAATTACATTTTAGTAAAGCTATTTTTAAAAAGACTAAGACATTGCCTCACGATACTAGCATGCCAATAGCTGATCTAGTATGAATAATATTAATATGTTGAGGGAGAGGAATAGTCAGGAATGATCTATCCAGAATACAGAATATAGGAATTTAAGATAAAAATATTGGAGATTTTTTGTCAGGTGTGGTGGCTTATGCCTATAATCCCAGTACCATGGGAGGCCAAGGCTGGTGGATTACCTGAGGTCAGGAATTTGAGACCAGCCTGGCCA
This sequence comes from Rhinopithecus bieti, assembly GCF_001698545.2. Lineage (NCBI taxonomy): Eukaryota > Metazoa > Chordata > Mammalia > Primates > Cercopithecidae > Rhinopithecus > Rhinopithecus bieti. Next base: position 2,564,216 of record NW_016808057.1, read on the forward strand.
ACATGGTGAAATCCTGTCTCTACTAACAAAAATACAAAAATTAGCTGGACGTGGTGGCATGCATCTGTAATCCCAGCTACTTGAGAGGCTGAGGCAGGAGAATCACTTGAACCTGGGAGATGGAAGTTTCAGTGAGCCAAGATTGTGCCACTGTACTGCAGCCTAGATGACAGAGAGACTCTGTCTCAAAAAGAAAAAAAAAAAACAAAACTGGAAATTTGTCTCCATTATTAACCAAGAAAGCTGTGACTCAGGCTCAGGGGTGTAAGCTCTGATCACTGATGAATGGTGTTGTTTCTCTGGATGCACTAGGCTGTTGTTGATTCTATTAAACACTCATCCTGATGGTCCAACTCCTTGATCCCCAGCTATGGGACATTGTAGAAAGAAGTGGTGTTGGTCAGTGTCCTTTAAAGAAGATTTGTCACTATTAATTAAGAAACTGGCATTAAGACCTCTGCAAGGGCAGTGGAAGGAGGTGGGTCAGAGAAAGGGGGAGGGAGTTAATGTTTGTTCAGATCAGCTGCTGTATTAGGCCCTCTGTCTACCTTTTAATTCTCACAATGATCCTACATGATAGGTATCCTTATCTCTAATTTAGAATTGATAAGGAGAGGCTCAAAGACAGCAAATGGTTGATCACCTAGCCCACAACTGGCATCCCCCAAATATAAAATCAGGTTTCTTTCCCACCAAAGCTTATGACTTTTCCACTTAAATGTTCATTAGTGTGATTCAAAATGTCTGATTCAGACAAAAAATAGAGATTCAACAAACTAGAGTTTGGAGCCTCCAGAACTGAGGGCAGACAAAATTCCATACAGAAATTCACCAAGGTAATGCTGGCCCACCCTTAATGTGCTCTGGTTTGACTGATCGGATTTACCTTTGATTAAAGGAATAAGGTCATGCACTGAGGCTGGAGACAGGGACCCAAGGAAGTCCTGCTGACCATCAGTACCCAACCTTCTCTTGCTGAGCACATGTGATTGTTCTTCTTTGCAGATGGCCAAAGCACTGGTCCTTATAGCTAGATGCAACCCCTGCTTCTGAGTGTCCCCTCAGCACCCAGGAGCTGCTTTGTGTAACAGGACTCCAGGCAGCTGCTATAAGCTCAGAGGTCAGGCGAACATGGGCTGAGGACAGGAGGACACCTGCCTCTTGCATGCGAAGATGGAACAAATGACAACATTTGTTGCCTTGGATCTGTGCAGCCCAGGCAGCATGTGTGAGGGCCTCACAAGCTCTGTTTTCCTCATGAGCATGGGTCCCTCTTTTCATATCTGGAGCAGGGAACAGATGTTTCATCAAAAGACACATTTAAAATAAAGATAATTATGCAGTAAGAGGCTTAATTACATCAGCTTATTCAGGTCCACTTAATTGCCTGACAGCCCGAGTGCCTCCCACTTATTTGCAGCACAGGCTCTTGTGTTTTGCTGGTTTATCAAATCCTTTGATGGCTCAAGGAAGATGTTATTGACTTAGCAATTCAGAAAATATCAATTCCTTATATACAGCTGGTAGAGGAAAATGTAAATATTTTTAACACGCAATAAAGAACCATCATTTTCCTAGAGGTGGCTTACGGTGTCTTATAAATGATTAATAACTGGAATGACTCAGAGAGGTAAGCCTGAACTAGATATTTCATCTTTCATTATCTCTTGGTCATATTCAAAATCTTTCTGTCACATTAAAATTCCAGGGAGAAGGTGATTTGCTAACTTAAGAAGGCTATTTGAATCATGTGGCAATGAGGTAGTTGACCACACACACACACACACACACACACAAGCAGTTTTTTTTCACAATTATTTTTTGTGTTTTTTTATTTTTTATTTTTCAGACTGGTTATATCTGCTTCAGATGCACAATATTTTTTTACACAGCTATCTCCTTTATTAACTTCGTGAGGGAAATTAAAGTATTTTTATTTCTTTAAAGTTTACTCTAACTTGTATCTGGCATTTAAATGGCACTCCAACTTATGTGCTGGAAGAGTGAATCTTTCTTTTTTTTCTTTATTTCTTCTAAGAAAAAACATGAGATCCACGTACAGAATGTGCGTGTTTGTTACACAGGCATACGTGTGCCATGATGCACCTATTAACCTGTCCTCTAAGTTCCCTCCCCTCAATGAACACCATCTTCGGTTCTCCCACCCCCTGACAGGCCCTGGTGTGTGTTGTTCCCCTCTCTGTGTCCATATGTTCTCACTGTTCAACTCCCACTTCTAAGTGAGAACATGCGGTGTTTGGTTTTCTGTTGCTGTTAGGTTGCTGAGGATAATGGCTTCCAGCTTCATCCATGTCCTTGCAAAGGACATGATCTCATTCCTTTTTATGGCTGCATAGTATTCTATGGTGTGTATGTGCCACATTTTCTGTCTCCAGTCTGTCATTGATGGGCATTTGGGTTGGTTCCATGTCTTTGCTATTGTAAATAGTGCTGCAGTAAATATATGTGCTCGTGTGTCTTTGTAGTAGAATGATTTATATTACTTTGGGTATATACCCAGTAATGGGATTGCTGGGTCAAATGGTATTTCTGGTTCTAGATTCTTGAGGAATCGCCATACTGTCTTCTACAATGTTTGAACTAATTTACATTCCCACCAACTGTATAAAAGCATTCCTATTTCTCCATAGCCTTCTCACCAACCTCTACTACTTCCTGACATTTTAATAATTGCCATTCTGACTGGTGTGAGATGGTATCTCATTGTGGTTTTGATTTGCATTCCTCTGATGATTAGTAATGTTGACTTTTTTTTTCATATGTTTGTTGGCCATATAAATGTCTTCTTTTGGGAAGTGTCTGTTCATGTCCTTTGCCTCCTTCCAAAAAAAAGAAAAAAAAAAAGTCAGTTTTGTGGTGCTATTTCAGTCTCTCATTAAATTTAAAGACATAGATTAGCTCTGTTTCAGACTAAGGTCCTAGCTCCCCTTTGTACCCATAGAGCATCAGCTGTTTTGAAGCAATAGCTTTTACTCATTGTCCTTATTTTCTCTTACCATTCATTTCTTCCTTTCTTCCACCAAACCTTCCAACCCGTCTCCTGCACACACCAGTCTTCTGAAAAAGAAGAGAAAGTCAAAGCCTGATTCTTTTTAGTCTTCATCCTGTTATGTGCTCTGTAGCATTTATGTAAACTCTTCTATAATGGCTTCCAGAACATTGCACCCTCCTAGATTTACCCCTTGAATCAGAGGGGATCCTAGCAGGAAATAGATGGTACATTCACACTGAGTAATTGAAGTGAGTGTAATGAAGGGGCTCTTTATAAAGATGTGACAGGGTACAAGAAGTGAACCACGGATTGGGCAGTACTCTTGAGCTAAAGATAGGAGTGTCTGTGACCACCTCTAGGGGCAAGAGATGGGAGCAGCTATCAGAACTGCTGCATGGAGCAGACCACTTGACAGAAGCTGTGGACTTCAGAGAGGGATATGGCTAACTTGGGGTAGTCTGGTAGGGAGGCAGCAAGGGAGAATAAATAACCTAACTTTACTCTCTTCCTAACCTCTGATCTTGACCAAGGCTTCCCACTGGCCAAATTAGACCCCATGCCAGAGGACAAGAGAACCATGGATGCAGCTCAGACAGGTCAGCCTCCCAGAGCACAGAGCACGGTGGAAAGTGGATTTGGAAGGGCAAATGGAAAATAGTCATAAAATCTCCATGTCACTTATGTTTTCTTCTTAGTCTCACTTATTGGCACTTTTTCCATCACCATCTCTGTAAGTCTCTGACACCACAGAACCCTTATCAGTGACCTGGCTTCCAATCTACCCACAATAGGAGACCCTAAACCTTAGAAAGTCTCACATCTCTTCCTTGCTGATTGCAATCTTTTCCTTCCTTTATAATCCAGTTCAAATGACCACTTGATTTTGTGAAGTGTTTCCTGACCACCCAGAGAGAATTAATGGATCCTTCTAAGCTTCCATTTTCACCTACTCAAGGGGAGGGAAAGATGCCAAATTATATAGTGATGTTGCAATGTGGCAGATCCTGTGCTAATCAGAAATATTATCTTGTCTAGTCTTCACCACTATAATGTGAGGCAATATTTTTAGCTTCATTTTTAGAGAAAAAACAAGGTTCAAATAAGTATAACTTGCTTAAGATCACATAGATATTAAGTGGCAGAATCAAGATTCGTAAGTGAGTCTCTTTCAGATCAAAAATATGTGTTCGCCTCTAACACACTCTCTCCCAATTTATTTCATTTGCTTATGTAGTACATTTGATGTTTATATCAATGTTGTAAATTCAGTTCCATCAGGGGCCCAGTGGATAATGTAATTGTGTAGAGTGGCTGAATGTAAATCAGCAGAAAATGAGCTGGAGAGTTCATACACAGCTTAGAATGTTCAAATTAGAAACTTAACAAAACAAGCAACTAAAACAAGGATGTGGACAAGATATACCTAAAGATGGTGAGTTTGCACACCCTGGTTAAATACCTGATTTCATGACTAAACTGTAAAATCTTTAGGCCTGGGTCTGTAAACTACTCATCTTAACAAACCCCAGGCTGCCTAGCCCAGGCTTCTTTACAAAGTATATACCCAATACACGTCTACTCAATTCAATTTAAAAAGTAAAAACTTGTCTTTAATCTTTAAACCGATAGTCATTGTGTTTCTATGGAATATGGCCATCACAAAGTAATTTAAAATTATTAAAATGTTTGATCATAATCCCCTATTTTTCTCTCCATTCCATCTCCATCTATGATTTTGAAGTAAGAGGTAAGACACGAAGGCCAGAAATTACAGATTGGTCTGATTCCTTGTCGTTGGCCTTTAAAAAAAAAATTCACAAAATGATGCTTGGTTTCCCTGTGGTTCTGAAGATGTGGTCTGCTCAACAGGATAGAGTGGCTTTACCACTGAGATGTACTTTGTTTATTACCCACAGGCTCTGCTTAAAATGAGGGCATTCCACAGTGAAAGGTTGAATGAGATTCAGGTGTGCCTCATGAGTGTGCCTGTGGGAGCAATGGCTCTGGTCAGTTCCTCGTTCTGTAGGTTACCCATGCCCACTAGCCAATACATCAATCTAATTGGCCTTGGTATGTGGTTTTCAAAATACAGAAAATGAAAGAGAATTGCTTCAAGGAAGCCAAAATCCGAAAAACACTGTCAATTACTGTTGGTTTTCTGACAAGGAAGATTTATAGGTAATCTTATTTTATAAAAATTATAAAGCCTCTGAGCTAAAATAAGTACCTGCACCCAAACCAGGGGATGAAAAGATTATTTCATCATTCTAGAATGTTTTTGCTTTCATGTTCTTCTATTGTAGATTTTGCATGAATTTCCACATACTAATTTTCTCAATATGAAGTTTAAGGTTGGCCTTAAAATAGCAGACTTTACTTAGGACAAAATTAGTACATTTATCTTAAAGGAGAAGAAAGGTATCTTAAAGTCATTAAAGGTAGTGACTTTCAACCCATGCTTGTGGGTAGAGTCATTTCAAGTAAATACTGATGAATTTTGGAAATCTTTCCAGTAAACGGAGGTTTCATAATCATTTATTATCATTCTGCAGCTACATTAACTACTTTTTCAAGGACAGCCAAGAAGATTGATAACTTGCAATTGGAAATTTAAAAACTGCTTCCTCTACATGTATTTAGGTATAATTAGCACATGGTTTAAATTATCTTTTGCACCACTTTGCCTAGATTTTTTCAAATACACTTATTTTTAGACAAATACAGATACTAATCTAACATATAGGACAACCTAACATCATTGCCTAGCTTTACATCTCTGTGTTTTGGCTTGTATCTTAGGACTTTCTCAGTAAATCAAAGACTTGTCTTAGTTTGTACCAGCAATACTCATACTTGAGATGTTTTAAGTTTTCTATTGATCTTTGGGTTTTTATTCTCCAACTCTTACTGTGTTTTTCCTGATTCAAATACATATACCTCTCCCTACTTTATTTTCCCATTGTAGTTACATCACATTTTTAGTTGTTAAATTAATATTCAGTGTTTGCATTATTATGACCATGTAAATATGTTAAGTAGGTGAATATGTAAATATAACCACACATACCATGAGGTCTGTAATATACTATATTAAGTATATTTGAAACCCTTTTTAGTTTTTCTGAAGCTAATAAGTTGAATGTTTTAAGTTGGGCATGTACTCTCCAGTTCATTCCTTGATGACTTACCTTTCGCCACTTCACATAATTATATTACCCACTTGACACATTGTATTAGTCCATCCTCACCCTGCTATAAAGAACTGCCTGACACTGCGTTATTTATTTATTTATTTCTATTTGTTTGAGATGGAGTTTCACTCTTCTTGCCCAGGCTGGAGTGCAATAGTGCGATCCTGGCTCACTGCAATCTTCACCTCCCAGGTTCAAGTGATTCTCCTGCCTCAGTCTCCCAAGTAGCTGGGATTACAGGTGTGTGCCCCCATGCCTCGCTAATTTTTATATTTTTAGTAGAGATGGGGTTTCGCCATATTGACCAGGCTGGTCTTGAACTGAGCTCAGGTGATTCGCCCACTTTGGCCTCCCAAAAAAACTGCATAGATGTTGTCTTGGAACTTCTGCTCTAGGAAGTGGTATATTACAAAAATGCCCAATACTCTTTAGTTTTTCCTGAATTCATAACCTTTAGAATGTGACTTCATAGCTTCTCTTATCAAGCAAAGAAACATATGTTGCTTCACTTGAATCTTGCCTGGCTTCATGACTTGCTTTGGCCGATAGAATGCAATGCAAGTAATGATATATCCCTTCCTCTAAGAACACTTCCTTTTTCTTTCTTGGAACTCTGCTTTGCCTCATGACAACAATCCCAGCCCAGCTGGAGAATGAGCAACTATGTAGAGCAAAGATGATCCACTCAGCTAAAGCTGTCCTAAACTAGGTAATCCCTCATTGACCAGAATCTGAATGCAGACACATATACCCACCCAAGACCAGAAAACTGCCCAGCTGAACCTAGTTCAACTTGGCAACCTGAAGAATCTTGAGTTACATAAATAGTTGCTTTTTTGAAATGATTATTGCAAAATCAGGTAGAACTGGTTCTAAGAGAACGTGCCAAATAACATGAATTATTTGTGGGAAGAGGAAAGATAGCATCTTGAGGATATGGGATGGTATTGGTCCTCACTGGGCTCTAGGGGCACAAGATTCTGAAGTATCAACCACAGCTTTGGTTCAAAAGTATGCTGAGTGTTTTCCTTGTTTCTTGTAAAAATGAGATATAATTCATATACAATAAAATTTACCTTTTAAAGTGAAGAATCCAGTGGATTTTAATATATCCACAAGATTATGCAACCATCACCACTATTGAGTTCCAGAACATTTTATCACTCCTAAAAGATACCCCATATGCATTAGCAGTCACTTCTCATTCCCTTCTTCTTACATACCTTAGTAACCACTACTCTATTTTCTGTCCTTTTAGATTTGTCTATTCTGGACATTTTATATAAATGTACAGAATGATTCCATTGATGGAATCATATGATAAGTGGCTTTCTGTGCTTAGGTTCTTTCATTTAGCATATAGTTTCAACTCTTACATTGAAATCTTCGATCCCTTTTGAGATAACTTTTGTATATGATGTGAGGTAGGGGGTCCAACTTCATTCTACTGGAAGTGGATATCGAGTTAAGTGTTCTTTTCTGGCTATATTCAATGTGAAGGTAAAATTCTTCCCTAGGCAATTATAATGCAAGAAGCAGAGGTAACAGCACAAGCTGATAAGTGCTTTCTCACAGACTCTGTGGAGGCCATATTACAAGGCACCACTCACCTGCAGTCAGCATGGAAATTCCAGGAGCCCAGAGAAAAGAACAAGAAAGACTAAGTAGTTAAATACATTGGCCAGGAAAGATGAGCACCTCAAATAATACTTGCTGACTTGGCTGCCACCATTTCAAATTTCTAAAATTTGTAAGAAGGCAGCAATATCTCAAATACCACTCTGAGAAATGACACAGTGAGTTTAGAAAGATTGTCCACAGGAATGGTGAATGAATAGTGCCATCATTAATGTGTTGCTTGTAGATTTCATCCCATTGATTTCAAGTTTGCAACTTGTGGATTCTGAACAACAGGCATCAACTGATTGCATATGGTGATGCTAAACCAATAGTTTGTCTACTTTCTTTCCTTCAGAGATCATTGAATGTTTGCCACGTTGCCTTTAGCAACTCTTAGAATTGGGCTTTGTGTATATACTTTTGCCTGCAGTAACTGTCTAGAGACTGGGGATTGTCTTCTTTTATCAAGTTGGTAGTTGTGAAGCCAGGTCTACAATAAACTTGTGTATCATAATAAATGTTCAAGATCTTAGGAAATGGATTCATGCAGAGAGCTAACACTGAACTCATATCTCTTTTGATGTACAGAAGGAACTACATCCATTCTAAGAAGAAGCAACCTAAGAAGGCTGCTGAAGGAACCACAGCTTTACTGAGGCATTAAGAACTTAACCTGAAGGAAATTGAATTAGGAAGGATGAATTTTGAATTTCAGACTTTGGACTATTATGTCACTAGGCCAGGAGAACTGATTTTTAATTGTAATGCCTTTGGACTTTAATTTACAAACGGTTTATTCATCAGGGCAAAATAACTTCAATTTGGACTTCAATACATTTGGAATATAATGTCTCTCAATTTTAATAGAATAATAGAGGATGTTTACATTAAAATCTGGGTCATTTCCACATTGCTGACATTTTATTATTGAAGCTTCTTATTGCATTTTTGTTGATTGTTTTATTGAATATTGAATATTTGCTACTCAACCTCATTGATGAACTTCTTATATATTATGTCAGACAATGTGCCTAGATATTATTTAGGGTGGGAAATAGAATGGTGAATGGATTTTCAGCCTTGGGTGTGGAAAGAACTTGAAGTTATCTGAATTATTTTATTAATCAAATTCACTTTAGAGCATTCCGGGGGGAGGGAAATCAATATTTCTCCCCAATAGTCCCAGGAGAATACCCAAAGGACAGTGGCATTGTGGAAATAACCTCATGCAGGGCTAGCCCAATATTTCTGCATCTCCACCCTAGTGTGATTGCTACCCACTTCCTTTCTGTCACTCCAAACTGACCCTGTACTTCATAGGTAAGTCCAATGTGTTAAGAAAAAAACGAAAACACCAAAGTTATGGAATTCTGTGGAGAAATACGTCTCTCCTATTCCAGATGTTTCTGTCCATGCGGAGGGATCTCTTCATATGATTTCTGTCCCCTCCCTCTCCTTTTCCTTATTATACAGGGAAGGACCCCGGGTTCTCGCTACCTGGTGCTTGGTTTCTCAAAGAGAGCACCCAAAAAGCAAGCGTTCTAAGAATCTCAGGAAGAAGCTGCAAGGTTTATGATCAAGTAGCCTCTGAGGTCCCAGAATGTCATGTCTGTTGTATTATGTTTGTTAAACAAGTCACTAACGTCAGTCTAAGCCTAAGTTCAAGGGGATAATTACATTGTACCCTTTTGATGTGAGAAGTAGCCTGCTTGTCCAGGCAAAGAAGGAATTGATGGCTCCTTCTCTGGACATCATCTACCATGCAGGCTACACCTTCTTCCACCGTTTTACTTTCAACCTGCCTGTGTTTCATAACCAAAATATGTTTCTTATAAACAGCATAAAGTTGGGTCATGATTTTTTAATCCAATCTAATAATATCTATCTTTCAACGACTATGTTTAGTTCATTTACATTTAGTCTAATTATTGGTATAGTTGTATTTAAGATTTCCATGTTCCTGTTTGTTTTATATTTCATTCGTATATTCTTCGCTCTACTATTCCTCCTTTCCTGACTTCTCGAGTGAATTGCATTAGTTTTAGTATTCTGTTGTCTCTTATGTATTATCTTTATAATTTTTGTGTTAAATTTATTTTTCATAATTGCTTTAGAGTTTACAGTGTGAATTATTAAATCATCACCTACTTGAATGAAACACACAAGAAACTTTAAAATAGAATAATTTCCTCTATCTCATTCCACGCTTTGTGTTCTTGTGATTTTATATTTTACTGTTACATATGGTATAAACAGCATAATCATTGTTAGTATTTTAGCTTCAGACAAAAAGGTTTTTAAATAAATTACATATTGGCTGGGCACAGTGGCTCATGCCTATAATTCTAGCACTTTGGGAGGCTGAGGTAGGAGGATTGCTTGAGCCCAGGAGTTTGAGACCAGTCTGAGCAACATGGCAAAACCTCACCTGTACCAAAAATACAAAAATTAGTTGGGTGTGTGGTGCGCACCTATAGTCCCAGCTACTTGGGAGGCTGAGGTGGGAGGATCACTTGAGCCTGGAAGGCAGAGGTTGCAGTGAGCTGAGATCATGCCACTGTACTACAGCCTGGGCAATTAAAAAAAAAAAAAGAGAGAGAGAGAGAAAAGAAATTAAATATTTATATGTGTTATGTACTACATGTGCATATATTATACTTTATAATAAATATAAATATTATATAGTACTATATAATATAAAATATATAATGTCATATTATATAAAGAAATCATATATATGCATATATGCACAATGCCTATTATAAAAAACATATTTATACACACACACACAAACATTCACACCATCTCAAGGGGTATCTCTGCCAGGTCTTGTCTGCACCTACTTTTTGTTTGTTTGTTTGCTTGCTTGTTTATTTTTGAGATGGAGTCTTACTCCGGCCCCCAGGCTGGAGGGTAGTGGCATGATCTTGGCTCACTGCAACCTCTACCTCCTGAGTTCAAGTGATTCTCATGCTTCAGCCTCCCAAGTAACTGGGATTACAGGCGTGCGCCACCATGTTCAGCTAATTTTTGTATTTTTTGTAGAGACGGGGTTTTGCCACGTTGGGAAGATATACTACTCCTGAGCACTCAGGGAAGACTCACGGAAACAACACTGTGTGCTTGGAGCCCTGCTCTGTGGCTGGGGCTCCTTCAGATTGTGACCTACCATGTTTCCCACATGAAGCTATTAAAAGGTCATTCAAATTTTGGTGACTATGTTTCAGGTATATTCCTCTCCTTCTTGAAGTTCTGTCAGGTGTGAAACCAGTGGTGTGTCTCTTCTCTCTTGAAAAGGATACATTGCTCTCTGGTGTTTAATTCACGTGACTTTCTTTGTCTTCTTTTCTAATGGGCTTTAAACAATTATTATTCTGTAGCTTTTCCAGCCTTTTTGTTGTTAGGGTGAGAGCAGCTGTCTCTTGCTTCTTTCTACATATGAATTAGAGCAGAATTTTCTAAATTCTTTAGAGTTAAAGGGACTTTATGTTTAGGATAACTTTAACCTTAAACTCTTGAATTTGTCTCATTACATGTTTTTTCCTCAAAATTCAGATTAAATATCACTTCATCATGTTGAAGCCTCCTCTAATAATCTTTTTATTTCTTATATCTTTATTTCTAATTGTAAATCATTTTCTTCATGAGATTTTCAGAAGTTGTCATAGTGATGGGACTAATACTCTGTGATTAATGTGGCTATTGTAACCCACAGAAAACAGGGACAGTTAGGGAGAGAGATTTTCAGGATAGTAGTTGACATTAGATTACTTAATGAATGTTTATGTCTCCTTGAGTTTCTTGTGTTGCCTTTTACTAGGAATGGCCCTATTCTTGGCGTAATGCCTTTCCTGCAGCCGAGATGTCCCTCAGCAGCATCTCTCTCTTACTCCAGGTAGGCAAGTGATCTAGGCTATGCCAGTCATAGTACTCTATACCTAGTACCAGTATAGATATTATTCAATGCTATCTGGTTGGAAGTGACAGTATCCCGACCTAAAGAAGCTTAATTAAAATGAGTAATTCGTTTGTTTATATAACTGATAAGTACAGGAACTTTGTTTCAAAAATCAAACCACAAGCATTTTTTTTCAGCATGTGGAAATTTTCATTTAATAACAAAAACGATAAATGTTAATGTTGGGGCTTAGAAACCAATGCCCCAAAATATGACACTTTGACATGCTGAACTGAAGAAGCCTCAAGGTCCCTCTAATCTGGGTCTCCCCCAAAGCATAGGATAAAGTTGATCTCTGAAGTTCCTTTATCTGCCTAAAGTTTGGGCCCGCAAAGGAAAATAATTGGTTTTTCTTTCCGTTCCTCTGGTCTCATTATCTATGGAAGAAAAGAAGATCAAGAATGTGAACCAAACCTGAATAGACCCTTTGGCAAGCTGATGGCTGTCTCTTAGACTTGTTCAAACTCCAACATAGCACTTTACTAGTTCACCTCTGTTCCCATCCATTCTGCCTGGTAATCACTTATTACTCCTCCCCAGAATTCCTCTTCTCCCCACCTCCCATAACCTCTTTGGTCACCCAAGTCCCCATTCTTTCTGTAACCTCAAGATGGAATATAAACTTCTGTACCTCACTGGGGTGTTGGGTCTTCATTCTGAAGCCTCCTTTGCATACACAGTGAATAATTTGTATGCCTTTTCTTTTATTAATCGGCCTTATGTCAGTGGTTTTTGAACCTCCAGGAGGCCAAATGTCTGGGTCCCTACATTAATGTTCTATTCTTGTACTATTTTAGATATTAGGTTACTTAATAGGTTCCTTAGGATGTGATTTAATTACAAGTACCTTAACAATTGGCCAATATCCTGCAATTAAATTGTTGTATGCCCTTCATTTTGGGGAAGGTACCTTAAATCTTAAGTGGGCAATGCCAGAAATGCTGTGGTTCGTTAACAAAAATCTGATTTTTATGAAGAAGCATATCTGTGGCAATAATAAATTGCTAATTGCAAATGGTCTAGTCTTAGGGATACAGCATCAACAGAATGCAGACTGTCAGAGAATCTATTTACCTGCCCTTTCTTTTTCTTGTTTCTCCCTTCTTGAATTGGAATGCATATAAAATGTTTATTAGAAGGCATACAAAGAAGACAGTAAAACTAAATAAAATGACGATTTATTAGGACAGTATAGGCCAATGCAGAATCTCTGAGATGTCGTAGCCTCTTCTAATGGTGAGCTAGTTTCTATTTAAATCATTTAGTAGAAGAGAATTCCCCAGGATGAGGATCTGACTATGCCTGACAGACTCTGGGGCAGGGTTACTGCCTCTCCAGGGCTCTTCAGTTGGTGGGTTGTGATGATAACACCAGCTTTGAGTACAGGAGATTTTCATTTGATGAGTGGTCTGAACATCTACTTAGTGGTTATAAAATATTTGCTGCTGAAAGCCACAGAGCATTGATAAACAGATCCTGGACAGCTGAGTTATTGCAATCTACTTAACATGAGGAGAACAAATTATGAGTCAAATGTTCCTGTTTAATAACCTTACTCAGGGCAGAGAGAGCTGCTCAAGGCCGACGTTAACCCTGCATGCACTGCGCCAGCCAGGGTTCCAGAAAGGGCCGTGCAGGCATTAAAGCAATTCAGGTGGGTTTTCCATTAGGACTAAGGTACTCAGAGAGGAAATTTAAAAGGGTCCATCTGGTAAAGGAAATAAACAATTTGTAAAACTGCTGTATGGTATTGAATATACTACCAAGACTCCCTCTGTGACTTATATTTCATCTTCCTTAGATTACATGTGTTTGGGCTTATTAAATCTTGTCTTCAGCATAATACTGTATTCTTTTATATTATTGGGGGAAGGGAAGAAATAATTGTCTGTTCTCTATTAGTCATTTGAACCTAGGTCAATTATTTCAGCCCAAGTACTATAAATACTTTCATTGAAAACTGACTCCTTTTCTCTACTTTCAAGATTATGCTTTAACACGTGCAGAAAGGGATGGATTCATCTCATTCATGGGAAACAGATGAGGAATACATTTTCTGTGAATGCTATTTCAAAAAGTAAATTAGTTTTAAGTAATATTTGTTTCTTAGCTGGCTCCTAAACATGCATTTCGGAGCATGTATGGAGGGCACATGTTTGGGGATGAGTTAAAGTATTTCAACTGGGCAGTGGGAAAATGATTTTTTTGGTGCTTATGACTCGAATATTGTTCCTAGCATTTGATTAATCAGGGCTGTAGAGTGAGTTATATTTGAACCTTAGCCAAACTGGAGCATCACATTTCTGTGCTACAGCACTTCATTCACTAGCGCTCCACCCCAATGCTCACCTCCGCCTCCCGCAGCAACAGGCACATGCATACACACATGCATGCACACAGTGTACGCTGGACGTGGGCTCTGACTCTTGAGGCCTTTATTCCTAAAGGTCATTTTTTCATTCTTTTTTTGACCCCAAGCCTGGAATTGCTGCTAGAAATCTGCTCACAGTATCCAGAGCTTTTGCAGACATAGAATTAGAAAATAAAGGCATGCCAAAATATGTTTCTAAAAAATGTCCAGAACTGAATTAAGGCCACATAGTGATTTTTTTTTATTGGCATACTCCCAATAGCTTCAAATTGGTTTTCCCGAGCCAAGAATGTCCTTAAATGAAATGCAGTGTGCTAGGAAGTCTTTAAAGACCTTTTCACCTCAAAGTGCAAACCTCTGAATGGGGCCCGAGAAAGCAAAGTCTAGATTTGGCATGCCACTTAAATCATGATTAGTAGAGAGTATCAGCATACTAGAAATAGCTGTATTTGTGAACCTCCTGTTCTTCAGCTCTTGACTGCCAGCCAAGCCCCAAATCAATCCCAGAGAATGAAAACTAAGATAATAATGAGAAAATGGACTTTTCATGCCAAAAACTCAGGAAAGCATCTTATTCTCCATATGTTGACTTTAGAGCACATAAAACAGGGAGCAGTGCCCCTGGCCTGCTGGTCCTGTCTTCAAGACAGTTTGCCATGCCACTATAGACATATCCTCCCTACTGTTCAGGTCTCAGTTTCCTTATCGGGAACCTGGGAGCAATTGTGCTAATGTCCTCACGTGGAGCATAACACATTTCTTATACTTACATACTGGTGGATATTTTGGGGAATAAGGACTTTTTTAGTAGATATTAAGCCTCACTCCGGCTCTGAGTTAGTATGCGACAGAATTGAGTTTTTTCTTTCCTTTGAAATATGTCCTTGTGCATTACTTGACAAGCTGTTGTGAAATGCTTAGAAAGCTCTCTTTTGTTTTGAGGCTGCACTTGCTTGGGTCTACATCTGAACTGGGTGGGGATGGACGCACTCAACTGTTCCTTCCTACATAGCCGAGTGGGCGTTTACTTGCTGCTGCTATTTGTTATGAAGAATCAGCCATAAATCAGTACTCATTTTCCAATTTTTTCTTATTGATGAAATTGCTGTAGGAAAACGGCTTGTCTCCCAAGCTCCTGGAGCCCTGGAGGACTGAAAGCTGCATACAATAAAAGTTGTTTTGACAGAAAACTGACCAAACGTGACAATGGACAGAGGGGAAACACAGAAGGGAGGGGAACGGGGTGTGCTTGCTTGTCTGTTTTGAGCCAAGGAGCTCTCTCTCCTTTTTTCTTTGTTAAATTACTTTTTCATATGAAGGACACAAAGGGAACAGCCCCTACTGGCAGCCAGAAGGCAGAAAACAAACCCTTTGAAATTTCTAATTTGTTTATAGATGGTCCTCCAGGAGCTGCTGGAAAATAATTTTGTCTGCCAGAGACAGCGAACAACTACCCGAGGGTGTTGTGCTGAAAAAAAATGACTCTCTAGTTTTGGTCCTTGAATGTCTTATTGTTCAACACTCAGTAGTTGTTCTGAAATCAGTCATCTGACAGAGAAAGAAAATGAAAGAAAAATCTCCCTATCCTCTGACCTGAGTTTCTAGGAAAGGTATTTAAATTTTTTTTTATTTTGATGTAACTTTAAACTGTGTGTTGATTAATTTTCAAGTGACACAAAGGTTTGTTAATCTTGCCTCCTAACATGTCTTTTTCTCTCTGGGGGAGGATGCTGATTTTCATGGATACTTTCTGGACTAGTCACTTCTCACAGTTCAAAAGATGCTGTCTTCTCTCTGGGATATGCTATCAAGGTGAACTGCTTTTCTTGATAATGCCATAGATTCCACAGATCTTTCACACTGCAAGCCTAACCTGAGAGTGTTTCTGAATGTGAGGAAGATGTGGGTTTGGAGGTAATCAGGGGATCTCAGTTCTCTAGCATAAGAGGTTTTCTAGAAGCTTATCCCTCAGTTTTCCTGTTTGCAAAATGTTTTCTTCAATTTATGGTGATGTGGAGGTGCCCTTACACCGGATATAGATGAGCAGCAATGTTTTCACAAAAACTTAGAACACTAATTTGAGGGGAATTTCTTCTATAATATTTTTATTTTATAGATTAGAGAATTGAGCCCCAGTGACTTGAAGAAGGAGGCATGGCTGTTGGGGATAGAGTTATGATTACGATTCAGGTCTTGTCTGTTAGCTTCCACTATTCCTTCCATCCTTGTGGCACTGGAAGAGGTAATTATGTCAATTTTACATGGACCTCTCTGAATTCAAAGATTTGACTCTTACTTATAAGCCCAGCAGAGGGTCAACTATTTGTCTTCTGAAGATGGAGAACAATCCAATTGGTTCCATCCAACTGTTTGTCACTGCAGCCTATGCCTGCAGTACTGAAAATAGCTAGTTACACAATTCTGAAGATTGGTACAGCCAAAACTTTAAAATCTTGGAGTCTACTGAGCTCTCAGTGTCAACTGATTATTCTTCTCTATTTTCTTAATGTACTCTTGTTTCTCAAGCCTCTAGTGTCCTTCAAATTCATATCCTACCACCTTCCTTCTAACTCTCATTAGATGACCTCACTTTTAAATTTACAGAGAAAAGAGACACCATCAGCCAAGGTCTCCTTCTAACTCCTGTCTCTGCACCCACACACTTGCATCTGTATCTATCCTGTTTTCCTACATGTATCTGTAGAATGTGTATTTTTTCTCCTAAATAAATGTCCTCTCTCTTCTGGGTTCTTAATTCCATTGTTTGTGCTTTTGCAGAGGCCTCACTCCATTAATTGTGCTCCTTCTTCCTTAGCTTTAGCTTTGCTCTCTTCAGTTATTCTTTCCAGTCTATAGGTAAGCCGCTCCCATGGACCCCAGATCTTCCTTTAGCTATTGCCTTGTTTTTCTTCCTCTTTACAGCAAAACTTACTGAAATAAGAGGTCTATATGTTACTTTCATTTATTCACCTCTTGATCGCTCTTTAACCCAAAGTAATCTGAGTTATGCTCCTGCTACTCTTCTGAGCCTACTCCTATAGGTCACAAGAAATAAGCTTGTTGTGAAATTTATTCAATAGATGCTTTTCAGGCATAATCAAATTTAATCC
Organism: Rhinopithecus bieti; assembly: GCF_001698545.2. NCBI lineage: Eukaryota > Metazoa > Chordata > Mammalia > Primates > Cercopithecidae > Rhinopithecus > Rhinopithecus bieti. The sequence goes on from NW_016808057.1 coordinate 2,581,479, forward strand.
CCTCACAGCATTTGACACTGGTAATAACTTCCTCTAACTTAAGACAATCTCTGCATTCATTTATGTTGTGTCATATACTCCTGGTTTCTCCCACAATTCTCTGGCCCCTTCCTCTCAGTTTCCCTTCCTCTCAGTTTCCCTTCCTCTCAGTTTCCCTTCCTCTCAGTTTCCCTTGTGTTCTCATCTTCATCTGTCTAAGTCTTCAGTGTTGGCATTGTTCGCAATCTCCTCTAAATATAAGAGCGTATCTATTTCAGCATGTTTAATTTTCCATCTATAGTCTGACAGTTTCAAAATTTTTATTTCCAACACACATGTCTTTTCTGAACTTTAGGTCTGGTTAAGCAATTGCCTACTGAACATATTTTGTTGGTTTTCTACAGGTATTTGCAACTCAGTATGGAACAATTTATCTTTTATTTCAAACCTGTTCTTTCTCCCATGTTGCTCATCTCAGCTGCCCAGGTCAGTAATCTGAGATTCCTCCTTGATCTCTTACACTCACCAATGCATTTCATCCACTGTCTTAAGACATTTTCACACAACCCTAAGTATTTATCAAATCCATACAATTTCCCCACATACCTTAATCCCAGTCACTGTTCTCCCTTCCTTGGATTATTCCATGGACTTTAAAATAATTTCTTTATCTCTTGTATTGGTCCCAATTTATTTTCCACACTACAGACAGAGTGATATTTTTAAAATAAAAGTCTATACAAGTCATTGTCTTATTTCAAGCTTCTCAATAGCTTTCCATTGCTCAAAAAAGACAATGTTTTGACTCCTTTATGCAGGTTACATGACCTGCTTCTACGTATTTGTTCTCTTTTAATTGGCAAGTGTTTTTGAACTTGTTCTCTTCACTTTAGCCATGGTGCTATAGTTTGAATATTCCTTCCAAAACTCCTTAAAACTTAATTGACATTATAACATTAAGAGATGATTAATGCCATTGTCAAGTGAACGGGTTAGTTGTCACAGGAGTGGGTTCCTGATGAAATGATAAATTTGGTCCCCATTCTTCCTCTGTCCTGTAGTCTTGCTCACTGTTGCCCTCTCTCACCATGTGATGCCTTCCACCATGTTATGATGCAATATGAAAAGCCTTACCAGGTGTGGCCCTTGATCTTGAACTTCCCTGCCTCCAGAACAGTGAGCCAAATAAATCTCTTTTCTTTCTAAAGTGTCCAGTCTATGGCATTCCGTTATAGCAGCAGAACAACAAAATAAAACAGAAAATTAGTACTGCGAATGGAGTTGTTGCTATAATAGCTTTAGGACCTAGTGTTGTTTTCCCTCTTGGGGTTTTGGACTTAGGACCAGTTACCCTCATTTTTTGCCTCTTTCTCCCTTTTGGAATGGAAATATCTATCCTATGCTTGTCCCACCATAGATAACTTGTTTTGATTTCATAGGCTCACAGCTAGAAAGAATTTGTCTCCAGATGAATCATGCCTTGAGTCTTACCCATATCTGATTTAGATAAGACTCTGGACTTCAGATTTTTGAGTTGATGCAAGAAGTTGAGACTTTGGGGGCTATCGGGATGGAATGGATATATTTTGTGTGTGAGAAGTACATTGAGGGCCAGGGCAAAATGCCATAATTTGAACGTCTCCTCAAAACATCATGTTAACATTTAATTGCCATTGTAACAGTATTAAGAAGTGAGGCCATTAAGCAGTCATTAGGCCATGAGGGTTCCACCCTCGTAAGTGGATCAATGCCATTATCACAGAGATGGGTTAGTTATCATGGGAGTGGGCTCCTGATAAATGGGTAAGTTTGATCCCCATTTCTCTCTCTTGTCATGATATGCCTTCCACTATGTGATCACACAGCAGGAAGGCCTTCACAAGATGCAACTCCTCAGTCTTGTACTTCCCAGCCTCTAGAACCATAAGCCAAATGAACCTCTTTCTTTTATAAGTTACCCAGACTGCAGTATTCTGTTATAGCAGCAGGACATAGACTAAGACACATGGTGAACTTCTTTCTAATTCCTCCAGTATGCCATGCTTTTGCTCTTTCAATGAGTAAGGGATTACTGAGTATAAATATGCGTCAAGAACTATGCAAGGTATTCACGTGTAGACCTTTTATATTTGTCTTCACTGTTTCCTCTGTCTTCACTCTTTCTTTCATTAATCCTCTTTTGAATATAGCCAAATCTCACTCCTCATTCTAGGCTTCCCCCACGAAGTCTTTTCTGATATTTTTCATATGACTCGTTTCTGCTATGTGCTTCCATAACACTTTGAGTCTCCTCTATGGCAGTGTTTGCTATTCTCTTTTATAATTGCTTGTTTAATTACCAGTCTTTCACACTAGGTTTCATCTAGAAAAAACAGAGAGGCTTAGTAAATATTTATTGAATAGATCAGTGAACATTTATAAGGGTTGGAGAAAGAATATGCATTATATTGTTTACAGTATCACCATTCAACTAAATGACAATGATAATGATAATAATATCAACATGCCTTCTGCCCAAGGAGTTGAGGAAAGTTATTTTTAAATTTCATCCTGGCCAGGTGTGGTGGCTCATGCTTGTAATCCCAGCACTTAGGGAGGCCAAGGTGGGTGGATCACTTGAGGCCAGGAGTTAGAGACCAGCCTAGCCAACATGAGGAAACCTCGTCTCTACTAAAAATACAAAAATTTAGCCAGGCATGGTGATACACACTTGTAATCCCAGCTACTCAGGAGGCTGAGGCACAAAAATTGCTTGAACCCAGGAGGTGGAGGTTGCAGCGAGCCAAGATCACACCATTGCACTCCAGCCTGGGCCACAGAGCAAAATTCTGTCTCAAAAAAAAAAAAAAAAAAAAAAGTATGGTGTGTTGTGCTATATATATTAATTATATATATATATATTTATTTATATATATATATATACACATACACACATACACATATACAAAATATAATCTTTATTTTGAAGATTTTACAACATGTTTGGAGAGATTTGGCATAAGGAAAAGGTAAGATAAAGAAATTTGTTGACCCTGCATAGTTATAAATGTCTACACAAGGTCCCAAATCAGTACCACACTGGCATAATCTGGGGAGGGCTATAGCAGGGGATATCCTTATTGTTCTTCTGTCCTGAAAGCCAGGTACTCAGGTAGTACTTGTGTGGGTGTGACATCCAGATTCTCCCTCAGGTATCTCGAATAGGAAAGGAAAAGAGAAAAGTAAAAAGGAAACACAGAGGTTTGTAGTGATTGTAGAAGTTCTTTAAACTGTATGTTTTTATTCTTACAGTTTAATTTCAAAGCTTAATGGTCTGTAGTACATTTAACCTGTGATAATGGATAAAGCAACATTCATTGCAAGGTTGCCAAATACGAGGTGCTCTTATTAGTATAAAATTACCTAGAGGTGCAAAAATAAAGAATGACAGAGAATGACTTTAGAACACTACAAAGTTAATGAGCATAGGCGTAAAGAGCCTAGGGCTAAAAGGCAAAGCTTAATATTTGTGTAAGGGATAGCATAGTGATCATTAATAAGACTGATAATACATCATTAGTGGAATCAGTGCTAGCAAAGAAGCAAAGATTCCAATACTAATATTCTAATAGGTTGTTTATAGTTTGTGTGGCTATTGTAAGCAATCCCCTGGAAATATTTGCATATCAAATCTAATGGCAGATTAGATTTAATAAAAGCTATACTGTTTATGGAATTTTACCATATGCCACAAACTGTGCTAAGACTTTATAAACATTATTGGATTTAGTCTTCACAACTACCAAGAAGAGGATATTCTTATTCCCATTTCACATACTAACTGTGGTCAGATGTAGTGGAGTGGGGACTATGACTCCATAGCCTGTCTTCTAAATGTCTATTTTATCCAGTTATTCCTTTTCACAATTACTAAGAAAGTACACCCAATTGGTATACATTCATTTCTCATATTAATGGTTTCATTCAAGTTATACAATTCATGTCTTACTAAAATAAAACCATTTAGGTTATGGAAAAGTCCTTTGCTTAATGTGACACATGCAGTGTGGGCATGATAGGGTGGTTGTGAAGATGAGAAAAGAGACTGGAATGTGATCTGTAAGCTTCCTTCCAACCCTAAGATTATGATTCTTCAATTGGAGTGATTTGATGTGCTTAGATGAACCACTTATCCTAATGTGTTATTTGTAATTTATATCATCACTTTAAAAACATTAGGCAATATTCCTAGAAGGTCCCTGTTAGTATGCCTTAAATGGATAATACTGTAAGCTAACAATTAAAAAACACTTATTGAAACAGCTCTATGTATCTATTTTTTACTAGGCATTGCAGGCATTGTTTTAAGCAGTATCAAGTTCAGCAAGGGTGATAGATATTAAAACAATAAAATGAAATGTAAAGTATTAAGTACCATACTTAATATTGTAGCAGGGATTTGTTAATCTGGCCCTGCCATCATCCCTTCCCCTTTTCCTAATGGCAAAACTTTGCTTTTTCTCAAAGGAATCTATTCTGCTTGTGACGATGAGTTATGTCAAACACAGGTGTGGGTCCAACACTGACACATAGCCATCAGAAAGTACTTCCATGCCCACATTTCTCAGCTCATCCCAAATTTATTCAGGAACGGGCACATGACTGAAACCAAATCAACTGCATTCTCTTTCTCAGGAATTTAAATCTTATACTAAATGACACAAGGGTAGAAAACAGTAGTTGTTCCATTCTGATGACAACGCTCTGGAGAGATGCCTGTTGCTTTTCAGCACCAAAATTCCTAGGACTGCACTGTTCCTGACCTTCCTGAGACTTGACAGTCCAATTCCTCCTGCCAGTATGAGAGACTTTTAGTTTGTCAATGAATTCTCTTATGTAATTGTGCCTTTCTTTCTTTCCTTCCTTTCCTTTTTTTTCCTCTCTTCCTTCCTTCCTTCCCTCCCACCTTCCTTCCTTTCTTCCTTACTTCCATCCTTTGTTATTTTTAGTGTTTTCTTGTTTGTTACTTGAAGTCTCTTTTTTTTTTTTTGAGTGGAGTTTTGCTCTTTTTGCCCATGCTGGAGTGCAATGGAGCGATCTCGGCTCACTGCAACCTCTGCCTCTAACTCAAGTGATTCTCCTGCCTCAGACTCCCAAGTAGCTGGGATTACAGGCACACACCACCATGCCCAGCTAATTTTGTACTTTTAGTAGAGACAGAGTTTCACCATGTTGGTTGGCCAGGCTGGTCTTGAACTCCTGACCTCAGGTGATCTGCCCGCCTTGGCCTCCAAAAGTGCTGGGATTACAGGCGTGAGCCACCGCACCCAGCCTCTTTTTGTTGCTTATAATCAAGAAATCCTGGAACAGAAATTGGTATCAGGAATGGTATAACAGTCAAAGCTAAAAGATTATTCCATCTCTGAGAAGTTGTTTCTACTAAACTGTCAGAAACAGCTTCTTATGATGTCTTTGCTAATTTTTTCTTGATATAGAAATCACCTACAAAAACTAATTTTGGAAAGTTTTACAGGAAATATGAGGATTTGGGAATTTGTTAATTATTTTCTTTTCAAATTAATAAACTTTATATCTTAGAGTTAGTTTAGGTTCATAGCAATATAGAGCAGAAAGTATAAAAAATTCTTATATACCCTTGTTCCACACAAGCACAACATTCCCCTCTTGATTGTTTTTTAAATTTTTCAATAAGATATTGTAATATGAGATACGTTTCCAGCTCAGGTCTAAGCTGGACTGTCTAGAAGCAGAGAGATGAGGAGAGGGCTCTCCTATAAGAACATTTTAAGTTAAGTGCAGTGAGCATGTACCATCATAAAGGCCTCTCATTAGGAGATAGAAGTAGAAAGAGTAACTCTAACTGTAATAGAGGTTTAGAGACCATGACTTGACAAGTTCTTTGACCGCAATTAATAGTCTGTGGATTTTCTGGCAAGATAATTGTGCAGTGGTCAAGTGAAGTTTTAAAGTACTTATTTCCCCAAGGTCTATGTCTATAATCTGCTATACCCTAGAAATTATTCCCCTAACAGGAATTGCACTGCTGTGGCAATTAAACTCCCAGAAAATGAATATTCTTCAATACTTCTCTCATATGTGCTCATGAAAAGCAATAAACAAGAATGGTCTTCCCAGAGGACAGGCCAAAGGGCAGTTATATCACTCGACCAGCAAACCACTTTATTTCCTAGATAGGACATCATTACAATCCCTATCTGGCAGGATATATGTTTTGCAGCAGTAACCATGGTATTGTAGGTGGTTTCTAAATGGTAGTGCTTGTTATATTTCTCTTGTTTTACCATCACCACTGTATATTGGGTGCATTGATGTGGTTAATTTCACAGGCTGCTATATCATTAAGAGCCTCATTTGCTTTGATTGAGACCAGAGGTCCTGAACATGGAGCTAGACATAGCAACTGGGAAAACTTTTGGATTCTGTCTTTTGAATGGTGTATTTTTGGTTGTTGGTAGAAAAGTTCATGATGACGGTATTTTTGAAATGGTATGTATAAACATACTCCTTTTATTGTGCTTCACTTTATTGTACTTTGCAGATATTGTGTTTTTTACAAATTAAAAGATTGTGACAACATTGGGTCAAGCAAATCATTCTGGGCCATTTTTCCAACAACATGTGCTAACTTCATGTCTCTGCATCACATTGTCTCTGCATCACATTTTTGTAATTCTCATAATATTTCAGACTTTTTCATTATCATGTATTCGTTATGGTGATTTGTAATCAGTGATCTTTGAAGTTACTATTGTAATTGTTTTGGGGTGCCACAAACCATGCCCATATAAGACACTGAACTTACTTAAGCGATAAATGTTGTGTGTTCTGACTACTTCACCCACCAGCTGCTCCCCTATCTTTCTTATTCTCCTAGGGCCTCCCTATTCTCTGAGATATAATGATATTGAAATCAGGTCAATTAATAACCCTACAATGGCCTCTGAGTGTTCAAGTGAAAGAGTCACATGTCTCTCACTTTAAATCAAAAGCTAAAAATGATTAAGCTTAGTGAGAAAGGCACGGCAAAATCCAAAATAAACTAAAACTAGGGCTCTTGCACCAGTTAGCCAAGCTGTGAATGCAAAGAAAAGTTTTCAAAGAAAATTAAAAGTGCTACTCCAGTCAATACACAATGACAAGAATGTGAAACTTATTGCTAATGTGAAATAATTTTGAATGGTCTGGATAGAAGATCAAACCAGCCACAACATTCCCTTAAACTAAAGCATAACTCAGAGAAAGGCGCTAACTCTCTTCAATTCTATGAAGGCTAAGAAAGGTGAGGAAGCTGTAGACAAAGAGCTGGAAGCCAGCAGAGATTGGTTCATGAGATTTAAGGAAAGAAGCTATCTCTATAACATAAAAGTGCAAGGCCAAGCAGCAAATGTTGATGTGGAAGCATCAGCAAGTTATCCAAAAGCTCTAGTTGAGATCATTAATGAAAGTACCGGTATTAAATAATAGATTTTTAATGTCAACAAAACAGTCTTCTATTGGGAGAAGATGCCATCTAGGGCTTTCATAGCTAAAGAGGAATCAAAGCCTGGCCTCTAAGCTTCAAAGGACAGGCTGACTCTCTTGTTAGGTTAATGTCGTGAGTGAGTTTAAGTTGAAGCCAATGCTTACTTGCCATTTCAAAAATTGTAGGACCCTCAAGAATTATGCTAAATCTACTCTGCCTATGCCCTATTAAATGGAACATCATCTGCCTGGAGATGTTTCTTGACAGCATGGTTTCCTGATTACTTTAAGGCCACAATTGAGACCTACTGCTCAGAAAAAAACAAAAACAAATGAAAAGGAAAACAAACAAACAAAAAAACCCTGCTTTCAAAATATTACTGCTCCTTGACAACACACCTGGTAACTCAAGAGCTCTTATGGGGCTGTACCAGGAAATTAATATTTTCATGTCTGTTAACACAGTATCCATGGATCAAGGAGTAATTTTGACTTTCAGTCTTATTATTTAAGAAATACATTTCAGAAGGCTATAGCCACCATAGATAGAGATTCCTCTGATAGATTTGGACAAAGCTGATTAAAAGCCTTCTGGAAAGGATTCACCATTCTAGATGCCATTGAAAACATTTGTGATTCATGGGAGGTGGTCAAAATATCAATGTTAGCAAGAGTTTGGAAGAAGTTGATCCCAACCCTCATGGATGACCTTGAAGGGTTTAAGACTTCAGTGGGGGAAGTAACTGCAGGTGTGGCAGAAATAGCAAAAGAACTAGAACTGAAGTGAGGCCCAAAGATGTGGCTGAATTGGTACAATCTCATGATAAAATTTTAATGGATAAGAAGTTGCTTCTTATGGATGAGCAAAGAAAGTGGTTTCTTGAGATAGAATCTATTCTTCATAAAGATGCTGTGAACAATGTTGAAATGACAACAAAGGATTTAGAATATTCATATACTTAATTGATAAAGCAGTGATAGGGTTTGAAAATATTGCCTCCAATTTTGAAAAAAGTTCTACTGTTGATCAAATGCTATCAAACAGCATTGCATGCTACAGGGAAATCTTTCATGAAAGAAAGAGTCAATCAAAGAGGTAAACTTCATTGTTGTTTTATTTTTTTTATTTTTTTATTTTTTTGAAATGGAGTCTCGCTCTGTCACCCAGGCTGGAGTGCAGTGGCCGGATCTCAGCTCACTGCAAGCTCCGCCTCCCGGGTTTACCTCATTCTCCTGCCTCAGCCTCCCGAGTAGCTGGGAGTACAGGCGCCCGCCACCTCACCCAGCTAGTTTTTTGTATGTTTTAGTAGAGACGGGGTTTCACCGTGTTAGCCAGGATGGTCTCGATCTCCTACCTCGTGATCCGCCCGTCTCGGCCTCCCAAATCCCAGCTTAAGCTGGGATTACAGACTTGAGCCACCTCACCTGGCCCATTGTTGTTTTATTTTAAGAAATTGCTGCAGTTACCACAGCCTTCAGCAACCACCAACCTTATCAGTCAGCAACCATCAATATTGAGGCAAGGTTCTCCACCAGCAAAAATATGACAGCTTGCTAAAGACACAGATGACTGTTAACACTTTTAGCAGTAAAGTATTTTTTAAATTAAAGTATGCACATTTTTAAGACAGAATACTATTGCACACTTAATAGACTGCAGTATAACTTTCTGCAGTCTATTAACTGGGAAACCAAAAAGTTTGTGTGACTTACTTTATTGTGCTATTCACTTTATTGTTGTGGTCTGGAATGGAACCAGCATAGCTATGAGGTATGACTATGGTATGAATGTGAGCCAGAGAAAGAGTGTAATGCAATGAAAACCTGAAATCTGCTCAGCATCCCTTATTCTTTCTTTTATTTTTATTTATTTTTTTGAGACAGGGACTTGCTCTGTCACCTAAACTGGAGTGCAGTGACACAATCATAGCTTCCCGTAGCCTCAAACTCCTGGGCTCAAGCAATCCTCCCACCTCAGCCTCCCAAGTCACTGAGACTACTGGTGTGCACCACCATGCCCAGCCCTCTTTTAAATAAAGGTTATCCCAATTACTGGGGGGTAACTATTCATTTGTTTGGTGAAGATTGACTATCACCCCTTCATCTAGTACTCCTCCACCACTATGGGATTAGGCATCTAATCTAGGGTGTTCAATATTAAATTTTTCCTTTTACCTAGTCACAGTGACTGATTTAGGGTTGGACACGCAGGCCAAGCTAACTAGAGCCCTCTCTGTGACATCCCTGTTAACACTATTGGAGAAAAGCTTTCTTTTACTAGAATTGCTAAACAAATAAGATGTGTCTTGGTCTGCCCATAACCGTAGGTCCACCATGTGAAGAAAGCCTTTCTGAGAAATGAGAAAGAGATAAAAAGAGAGACAGCAAGGGAGCTGAAACTCTGTTTACATATTTTGAGCTGTAGAATACCCAAGGTCATTTTTTTTTTCTTAAGCTAGTTTGCATACTGCCTTATACACAAAGTATGTATGAGAGAGCAAAGAAGGATAAATACTAATTATCTGCCTGGGGACATCTTCAAAGAGGACAAGAATTTTGAGATGAGTTTTGAAGAATGAGCAAGGGTTTTCCAGTCACAGAGTGTGGGAAATGCATTCATTGAGTGGTAACAATGATGAAAGTTCAGGGGAGAGACGACTTTCTGGCTACCCTCTGAGGGTTCAATAACTGAGTCTATGGTATAAACCGACAAGAGGAAGATCAATGGGAGCAGTGTACAAATTTATAATGTGCACAGGACATTACAGAGAAGAAAAGCGAACACACCCCAAACAGTGAGATTTACGAGCTTATACACTGTCTTTATAGGGGAGGGGGTTATAGAAAACTTAAGGGAAAATAAATAATTTTGAGGAAAGATGACTGGGATCTTCAAAGAACAGGTGACAGTCTGTGATGAAGTCTGAGTGTGGTGTCGATTTCCAGCCCCCTATCCTGGGAGTTAATCTTCCCTGGTTGATGTGACTCCCAGGGAGGGGATTCACGGCAATTGAGTTTCTTTTGGACATCTGTCTTTAGGCAGATAAGGGAAGCCCAGAGAAAGCCTCTCCCTATATTTGCTGCTTTATCAAATGCCTTCAGTTGGAAGTAATCAGTCTACGAAGCAGCATATTTTGAGGTGGCATTTCCTAAACTCCTTAAGGAAGACTAACAAGAATATACATTATATCAAGGGAATGTACATGCCAAATGCTGGCATGTGGAGTGGAGAAATGGAGGCTAAATCTTGAAAGCTAGTTGGGGATCTGGTTATGAAGAGTTTGTTTGCTCTCTAGTTGGTGCAAGCATCATCTAGCATTAAGGTGTTTAAGCAGATGGGCCCCAGGTTCCCACCAGAAAAAAGAGGCAGGATAGACAGAGAGCAGGCATGGCGGGAAGGGCAGAGGCACTGTGGCAGAAATGCCTGGAAGCAGATACTGGCTCTGTGTATTTACTTTGAGAGAATTATTTAACCTCTTCAGCCTCAATTTCTTCATCTGTTAACTGGGGGTGATACTAATAGCAATAGTAGTGATTAGTTTATAGGGTTGTTATGAAGATTAAATAAGTCAGTGTAAAACACTTATATAAGAGCTTGATACATGACAATTGCTCAATGGAGGTATTCGCTGTGATATAGAAATGAAACTCTGTAGAGAGAATTGAGGATTCGGGGACTGGGGGATGTAGGGAAAACTACTGATCATTTGCAAGTGTTATACCTTTAACACAGGTTAGTTTCTCAGCCCAGCTAGCGATCTCCTAACAGACAGAGCAGTTCCAGGAGAATAGGATATAGGACAAGCATGTTTGAGTAGGAGAATAGAAACAAGAAAAAAGAAAAATTTCAGAGCATGTGATGCCAACCAGAAGATGAAACTTGGACATATTTCTTTAATTAGAGGGCTTTGGTGGCCAGAAATAACCTGAGATCTCTGGGAACTTGTGGAGAATGGCTGTGGTTGGGGAGAGAGACTCTCAAGTTCAGTAGCCAATGGAAAAATCTTGCCTAGGGATGGGCTTGCCTGTAGCAAATCAGTGGCAGAGTCTTTGAAGATGTAAGAGATAGCTCTTCAATTGAAACTGCAGACAAGGGTCTGCAGGAGGCCAAAGCAACAGCTCTGAGGGCAAGGGGCCAGATGGCTCAGTTAACACCATAGTGAGAAATTCCACAGGATCTTTAATAACTCAGCTAGTGAGGGATTGAATTTGATGCCCTATCACCCAGAACACAGGTTTAGCAAATGCTTTAGCCCCAGAAGTCAGCAGCAGGGTAGGCAGTGCCCCTGAGGGCCACTACCAGGCTAAAGGCAAAGGCAGAGAAAAATTTAAAGGCACAGAAAGACAGGGAGGAAGCAAAGGAAGGAAAGAGCATATAAGAGCATCAGAAAGGAAAAAGTGAAAAAGAAGGAGGGGGGGAAAGCCAAAGGAGCCGTATAGAGTGGGAGAAGATGGATTGCATAAACCCTTGATATATTCCCTAAAGATCATTTTCCTCCTCTGCCAGTAAGCATTCTGGGGAGGTGCAACCAAACCAGAAAATTCTATTATTAAGCATATTTTGCTTTTCTGCTGCTTTTATTTGAATGACTGCCTGTCTTGCTATTATATAGTTGAAATATATATACAGAATTTTGCTATATTGTAAAAAATCAACATTCAACTTATATTTGCCACATAAGTTGAAGCCACCCTTAGATCCTGCAGTCAGTCCTTGAAGACTTTCCTAACCATTGAATGCTCGAGTCTGGGTGAATCTACATGAGCAGTTTTAAGTAAGACTATGAGGTGTGTCTCATAATCTGGACCAACAGGAGACTATTTTGAAGGCTGGAGTTGTCCAGCTTTCTATCGCTAATAGTATTTAAGATAGTGTCTGGCAAATAGTAGCTGTTCAATAAATGCTAATAAGTTAGGTGTCATCTATTCGCTGCAGCTTAAGGCACAATAGTAACTGAGGGAGAAAAAAGTTGTAGTTAGACTAACCTGGGTTTGAATCATAGCTCCATTAATGAATACTCTGTGATCTTGGGAGAGTCACTACACTTCTATCAGCCTTGTTTCTTCATCTGCAGCACGGTGATAGTAGTGACACTGACTCTCCAGGATCCTCCTGAAGATTAACCAAGTTGATGTGTAGTACGTGGTATGAAGTAAGTGCTCAATAAATGTTAGCTAAAAACAAAACCAAAGCCTCCTTTCCAGTGTAGTTCCTTAAACTATTGTCAACCACAGTTTTACAAATTCATAAAGTTTACAAATGTATGCTGTGTTGTGAAATTTGGAGAAAAATATCATCTCAAGCCTTATCATTTCTGTGTCATTCTGCCTGGTTTCAGTATGAACCAGGGCCTTCCGTACTTAAACAGTAGTTGGCCCTTGCCAGCTCTCTGATCCTAAACAAGCTCCTTATTTAAATTCATCTTAGATAGATTCAGGCTGTCTGGAATATCATTACATTTTTAATGTCTAGAACAGCGTGGTATATAGCAAGCATAAATTTTCAATATATCTGTAAAATGGGATAAACTAAATGATAGTGTTTTTTGAATACTCACTATGCACCACACTATTCTGAGTGCTTTCCATTTGCTAATTCATGGAATTCTCACAATAATTTTGTGCGGCAGATAAAGTTACCTTCTTCAGTTCATATATGGACAAATCTGGGCAAAGACAGATGAAAGAAATTGTGTAAAATCACATAACTAGAAGTGAACAGAACCAAGATTCCTCCTTGATAGCCTAGCTCCAGAACTGAAGCTCTTAACCACAATGGTGTACTGACCCTCAGCGTGGATATTGTAATTGCCTGCCTAACCTCATGTTTTCATTCAGCTATTTAAATCTTCCCCCATGGGAAGCTCATGCGCTTTGGAAAAAGCAAAGTAGGTCAAAGCCTAAACTGATGAACATGAGCTCATTTGCCAAACGACCCAATTTAGGCCAATGAGATTTAAGACGTTTTCTAGGGGTTTCCGGGAAAAGGTTTCCCAACTTTCTCATTTTTCCCAGAAAGCTTCTAGAAGCAATTCCCCCAACCCTTCCCTTCCCCAGCCCTCCCCAGCCTCCTCTCCCTTCTCTTTGTTGGCAGCCATTTTATGACTATGACGGAGAGCCAGCCTTAGGTGGAGAGGTAGGGGGGTGGTGGGGGAGGGTGGGAAAGCCTTTTCCTGGAAACCCCTAGAAGCTGACATACGGGAAGGCAGAGTTGATCGAGAGGGACTGGATCTCTATTGACACCACTGAGCCACTAAATCAAACCCTAACTTTTGATTTTGGCAAATTCAGTACAAAGAACTTTCTATTTTTCAACCAATTTAAGTTGTCAATGTGATGCTCCATCACTCCCTAATACTTTAGAATTTATGTCCTACAAACAAGGATATTCTCCCAAATAACCAAAATAGACCTATCAAAATTAGCATATTAACATTAATTCATTACTTTCATCTGATTCTCAAATCACATTCAAGTTTTGTCAATTATTCCCAATTATGACTTTTAGAACAAAATCATCCAGTCCAGAATTACACATTGCATCTAGTTTTCATGTTTCTCTGCTCCTTTTTTTTTTTTTTTTTTTTTGAGACAGAGTCTCACATTGTTGCCCAGGCTGGAGTGCAGTGGTGTAATCTCAGCTCACTGCAAGCTCTGCCTCCCGGGTTCACACCATTCTCCTGCCTCAGCCTCCCAAGTAGCTGGGACTACAGGCGCCCGCCACCTCGCCCGGCTAGTTTTTTCTATTTTTAGTAGAGATGGGATTTCACCATGTTAGCCAGGATGGTCTCGATCTCCTGACCTCGTGATCTGCCTGCCTCGGCCTCCCAAAGTGCTGGGATTACAGGCGTGAGCCACCGCCCCCGACCTCTCTGCCACTTTTAATCTAGAACAGTCCCTTGGTCATTTACTTCTATGCTCTTGACATTTTTGAAGATTATGCGCCAGTTATTTTGTAGACTATCCCTCAGTCTGAGTTTGTCTGGTATTTACTCATGATTAGATTTCATTTATATGTGTTTGGCAGGAACATTACAGAAGTGGTGCTGTATTCTTAGCATTGCATCCCCTTGGTGGTGTGTGCGTCTGCACGGATGCCCTCCTCCCAGGTTCTACACCCCCTCCAGGTCATTCCACCACCTCTCATGATGCTCAGGCTTCAGCTCTCTACTCTCGGCATCCACAGCTCACCTCCCTGCACAAAGACCTCCTTTGCCTAGACTCCACCCACTGGCTTTTGACCTGATTTGTTGAGAGATGGAAAAGAAGAGAAAAGAAAGGAAAAAAGATGATGAGAAATAATAAGAAGAAGACAAAGAGTAAATCTCCAAAGTTTAAGCCCACCATGTCTCTTGATTTTTAATTATAATAGCTGGTGGTCATCTTTGTAGCTTAAGGCAGTATGATGTGCTTTATTTGTTTCTGCAAACCAAAACTTATTAACCAATATATAAAGTTCCCGATAAATAGTAGGCAAACAAGAAATGGAAGCTATTTTTGTGATACTGGTGCAGTTGCCAAAAGGCATTAAGCTTGGATTCATAAGATCTGAGCTTAATCTAGGAAATAGCTGTGTCACGTTGGACAAGACACTTACATTATTCAAGCCCCTGGTTCCTTATATAGAGAGCAGGGACAATAATTCTTACTCTCTGAATTGCTATTAAGGTGCTGTTATGGATGGAATTGAGTCCCCCAGAAAGGATCTGCTGAAGTCCTAGCTCCCAGCACTCAGAATGTGACCTCATTTGGAAATAGGATTATTGTGGATATAATTAGCTAAGTTAAAATGAGGCCACACCAGAGTAGAGTGGCCCTAATCCCTGCCACTGGTATTCTTCTAAGGAAATGGCCATGAGAATATACGGAGATGCAGGGGGAGCACATGTGAAGATAGTAACAGAGATTGGATTGAGGGCATCCACAAGCCACAGAATAGAAACGATTGTCAGTCATCACTGGAAGACAGGAGAGAGGCATGAAACGGATTCTCCCTCAAAGCCCTCAGAAGAAACCAACACCATGGACAGCTTGCTTTTGGACTTCTGGCATCCAGCACTGTGAAAGACAAAATTTCTGTTACGACACCCAGTTTGTGGTACTGTGTTATGGCATCTTTTGGAAACTAGTACCCACGCTTTATAAAATTTAACGGTATAGAAACATAAGCAATTATTGTCATATCTTTCTAAATCTGCCATTGAGCATGAGATAAGTTACTTGAACATTTCAGTCCTTTCAAAAGCTTTTTTGTATTGTACTTATATACATGCTGGTGAAACACAGAAGATTGTGGACAGTCAAGAAGATGATCCCTTTCTTGTTTATATCCTGTGACACAAAATCATCACCTCTTGACCTTATCAGAAAAACAAACAAACAAACAAACAAAAAAACCTTGATTCATCTTTAAGATGTCCCGTGAAGTTTAGGCCTCAGGTGATGTTATCCAGACAAGATTGAACTCAGTCTTAAGGAATATATAATACATTTTTTCAGAGTCATGATGGTTTCTTTTGTGCTTTCTGAAATAACACTAACAGTACAATTTTATTGAATAGTTACTTTGTATCATATCACTTCAAGCACTTTGTGTTATCTTGTTTAAACTCCCCAACAATATTTTATGGTAAATACTATTATTCTTCTAATTTTCTACTTCAGGAAACTGAAGCATGAGAAATGAAGTAAGATGCCTTGAGTGATTCTGCCGGTAGGCAGTGGAGCTGAGTTTCCATCCAGGACTGTGGCTCAGCAATATGATCTCTAAACCCCCACGACATACAGCCACTTAAAAGCACTTCTAAAAATCAATTCTACACTAAAATGTGGTTGTGGACTAAATCATAATATATCAATTTAAGTTAAATAGCAATTTGGAGAAGGAAGCGTAATAAAATAAATGGCAAATTTTACATGTATTTATATATGTTATACATTAGCAAGTAGAGTTATATGGATATTATGCATTGGTCAATAAGATATATACATCCATAACAATAGGAAATTCCTGGTTTATGTAAGTTCATCAAATATGTGCTTGAAATAGTACATCCTTTCTAGTTATTTCTTTGTAAAATTAATGTGCATTCACATAACTACCAAGTAGTGTCATGAAAAGGAAGGCAAGCAATTTTTCTTTTCTTTCTTTTTTTTTTTTTTGAGATGGAGTTTTGCTCTTGTTCCCTGGGCTGGAGTGCAATGGTGCAATCTCGGCTCACTGTAACCTCTGCCTCCTGGGTTCAAGTGATTCTCCTGCCTCAGCCTCCCAAGTAGCCAGGATTGGCACCATGATGTTTACGAGGATGCGCCACCATGCCCGGCTAATTTTTTGTATTTTTAGTAGAAATGGGGTTTCTCCATGTTGATTAGGCTGGTCTTGAACTCCCAACCTCAGGTGATCTGCCCACCTTGGCCTGCCAAAGTGCTGGGATTATGGTGTGAGCCACTGTGCCTGGCCCACAAGCACTCTTGATAGGGGAGGAAGAATGTATTTCCCTCACCCATTCTAGGTGTAGAGTAGATACTCCTATAACAAAGAACATATTAATAAGAGAAAGGCATGCAAATTGATTTAATATGTGTTTTGTATGACATGAGAGCCTTCATAAGAAAATGAAGACCCAAAGAAATAGTTAAACTTGTTTATTTTTGTGCTTAGGTTTGAGAAAGAGTAGAAAGTCATGGAGAAATATGATTGGATAAAGGGGATATGATCTAATGGTAATAAACTGTAGAAAACTCAGCAAGGCACTTGTTGGTTCAGATTCTTCTCTGTGACCCTTTGTCTTCAGAGGTAAGAACATTCTTTTCATTGGGGTATAAGGAGGGTACCTTTCAGCTGAGGGTCTTACATTGTGCTTCAGGGTGAGGTCAGAAAATCCTGCCTAGATTTTATGACCTGCTCAGGGGACAAGGGATGAGGGGAAGGTGAGAATGACCTTTCTGCTTCTGCTATTTTTCTCAAATGCCAAAGTGCCATATTTGAGGATGGCATGTCCTAAACCCCATCAATAAGAAGTGTGATAGGATGAATTGTCAACAAGGAATGCTGCAGGAAGAGGAGCCCAAAATTATTATTCTTTCAGGAGAGTGTGGATGTGTCTATGAGGAGGCAGGTGGACCCACGGAGGTGTCAGATTTGGAATGAATCAATGTGTGTGTAGCCTGTCAATTTTGGCCTTGGTGTCATGTCAGCATACTTCAGTAAGAATAGAAGGCAGCCACTAACCCCCACCAGGGATTGTATATCTCAGTTAAAACCAGTGAGGACAGTGACCAATGACCAGGAAAGTTATGTCTTTTCTGATGAGCTTCTCTTGGAACCTCTTCCTATAAGCTCCTCTTGGATGAGAAAGTAAAAGAAAGAGAGAAAGTGCTAAATTTGTCAGTATGCCTGAAAAAGAAAATATCTGGAATGACTAAAACTATGTCTTGAATTGGCACCATGATGTTTTCTGTCATTTAGCAGGGCGGTAGATAAAGAGCAAAGAGAAGTTGAGTTATAGACCATGAAATTAACACTAGTTAACACTTTTGCCTGCCTGAGTTTATGGTGATGAAGTTTGATCCTGCTACATTAATAATGAGGTGAATGTTCTTCAGCTACCTCATTTGTCTTCAGCATCGCGTTTGTGCCTGGCTTGTGTGCGCTGAACTGCAGAATTTACTTATTTTATATTATCTCCCTGATCTTAGCTGAGAGTTACCACCAGAAGACCGCTCCCTGAAGGAGTAGACACATTCTGTTTCTCCACCAAGAAAGGAAAGGGCTAAGAAAGAGCCATTGAGCTACAGGGTTCCTGAGGAGGTGGACCTCCGTTTTTATCACAGTCATCTTGTAACTCTCCAGTTCTGTTGTCTTTGATCATTTTACCTTGCAGTAATCCCTTCACTCATGCTCTGTATTCAAATGCACACAGTATTTTAATGAATATAGGCTATAATCTCTTGTCATGCCTTCTGGGTTAGGTAAAACTTCAATGGCACTGCTCCTTCATCATAATTTCTTGTGGGCAATTTGTTTTAAAGTACATATTCTTGGTTACACAATTTTAAAGGAATATTTCTTTTGCACAGGTCAAGGTCAAAGAGCACATGTGACCTGTAAAGAGCCTGAACAGAGCTCTAAAATTTACCTTGAATTTTTGCTAGAGGCATATTACACTCTGAGCACTTTCTCCTCAACTTCCTCCTTATTACCTTCTTGGTAAAAGTCCTCTCTATTATTGCATGAATTTGTTCACAATAATTATGTTTCTTTGATTGCAGTCAGTACTGCTCTGGATATCCAATTTAGCTTTCTAAATTGCTTCTGGTAATTTCCTTGGTCATTCTCTTACTCTGCTGCCCCACAGAATATTTCCTTTTGAGATGTACTAAGCTTAGTCTTAGTCTATCAGCTAATTCTGGGAGCCAAAAGTAAAAGTCTGTTTTCACCATCTGCCAAATGGAGGGAGGTATTTGTCCACTAAGGAGAATTTGCAAAGTTCCTTTCCTGGATAGTACCATTGATTTAATCTGCACAGAATGTTTTAAGTTGTAGACTTAGTATCACTTCTACGTTTGGCTTCTCATGTTAGTAGTTTATAACTTGTTTTGGGAAAGCCTTCAAATATAGAAGTCAAAATGGCTATGCTTCTTACAACAGAAAATGCATCTAATAAATATCAACTGGCTTTGCCACTTGGTCACACAGAGAACATTTATTATAAATCAAAATAATCATATAATTGATTTTCCCACTAACACTAAAACCAAGCATGTGTGTTAATCATGGAATTTTATTTAATCTAAAATAGTCAATAGCATTTATTAGACACTATCTTGTATTAGGTATTTGTCTAGGTGCTTTACCTGTATTAAGTTAATCTGTACACCCCTAGGAGGTAAGAGAGATCATTAGCCCTATTATGTCAGTGATGATGCTGAGGCTAAGAGAAGTTATTTGAGTCAGTTATTCAAGTTCTTGAAAAAAGTGACAGAGGCAGGATTTGAACCTGAATTGTCTGGCCCCAGACACTGCTTTAAACTCTGCTGTAAACCCTGTAAATTGTACTGACAGCTTCTCAAGAGCTACGGATCAGTTCTCAGGAATAGCATCAGATTTTCCCCTTTTCCAAGCTTAGTTACTTTCTTGTAAAGTACATTTGCTTGTTATTGATTTCTAATGCATTATATTTAGTTCCATGAAATGTTTTAATTGAGTTGATATAAAATTAAGTAGTGTATTTTTCAGAGACATTAGACAACAGTGAACTTTGTTTGGGCATTGTATTAGTCTGTTCTCATGCTGCCATAAGGACATACATGAGACTGGTTACTTTATAAAGAAAAAAGGTTTAATTGACTCACAGTTCTACATGGCTAGGAAGGCCTCAGGAAAGTTACAATCATGGCAAAGGTGAAGGGGAAGAAAGTCACCTTCTTCACAAGACAGCAGGAAGGAGAAGTGCTGAGTAGAGGGAAAAGCCCTTTATAAAACCATCAGATCTCCTGAGAACTTACTATCGTAAGAACAGCATGAGGGTAACTGTCCCATGACTCAATTACTTCCCACTGGGTTCCTCCCATGACATGTGGGGATTATGGGAACTACAACTCAAGATGAGATTTGGGTGGGGACACAGCCAAACAATATCAGGAATGTCTTTCAGCATTTGGTTTATATTTTAGTAAAAAAGTTGCATCTCAACTCCGCCCAATATAAATTCTTTTTTTGACCCCCAAACCTGGACAGATTATGGATGGGCTGGTCCACACATTTTATGCATCTTCATTCTCACCATTAAGTCCGGTAGCTAAACAAAAGGACATCAAGTTTCCTGATGAATAAAAGGTGTGGAACTGGCCACAAGAAGCCTACCAATGACCAAAACAAATTCTATATTAGGAAGATATTAAATTTCAAAAGGATATGATATTTAATGAGTCTACATATAATTTTATTGATTAAAACTGTGGCTTGTTTTTCAGCATTTTTTTTTAATGCTAGAAGTAGTATGTTACCAATGCAAAAAGGACTGAGGTATGCTTTTTTGTTTGTTTGTTCGTTTTCCCAATGATTCAAATTCAAAGAGGAATCAGAATTAAGTTATAAGATGAAGATGAGAAATGACAAATAACAAAAAGAAGAGTAATAATAAATCTATAGACTCTTAGGGCCATGTTTGAACCATGAGCTTTTATGAAAATATGCAATTAAGATAAGAAAGCAACTGAGAAAAACTTCCTGGATTTAAAGTGGTAGTACAGGAAAAAGGTAGTTAACTAAAGAAGAGTGATCTGATGTCCTGCAAAACTACCACTCAACGTCGGTCCTTCCCAGCATCCTGTCTGGAGCTGGGTGTCTGGACAGGATGTTGAGTGGTGTCCAGTGAGCTCAATGCCATCTGTGATAGTTAATTTTATGTATCAACTTGACTGGGCCAGGAGGCCCAGATGTCTGGTTAACCTTTATTCCTGAATGTGTCTGTGAGGGTGTTTCTAGAAGATATTAGCATTTAGATCAATGGACTGAATAAAACGAATGGCCCTTTCCAATGTGGGTGGGCCTCTTCCAAGCAGTTGAGGGCCTGAATAGAACAATAAGGCAAAGGAAGGTTACATTCTTTGCCTGACTGCTTGAGTTGAGACACCAGCCTGCTGTCCTTGGACTGGGACTGACACCATTGGCAATCCTGGTTCTCAGGCCTTTGGACTTGGACTAGAATTTATACCACTGGTTTTCCTGTTTCTCCAGCTTGCAGATGGCAGATCATGGGACTTCTCAGTCTCCATAATCATATAAGCCAATTTCTTGTAACAAATCTCATTTTATATGTATGTGTGTGTGTGTGTGTGTGTATATATCTATATCTATATCTATATCTATATCTATATCTATATATATAGAGAGAGAGACGTGTATCTTCTATTGGTTTTATTTCTCTGAAGAACCCTGATAAAATGCCATCAAATCGGATCAAAGGAAAATTATATAAATTATGGCATACCCTTGGAGACCAAGTTAGCCCTCACCCTTCCAAGATCTGAATAGAGGTCATGACTGAATGGATATGAGATGTCAAGGTGAATGGGCCAAAAGCAGAGTCAGCTTTCATCTTCTGTATCTAACCAAAAGAAACCAAAACTGTAGGGTCAAATTCTGTGGTTTTAACCTGAAATGTTGAAGGCATCTCATTCCTGAAGAGAAATTCATAGTGTCAGATAGCCACATGTGTATAAAAATAAACAGAAAGCAATAAATATAGTTGCATTTATTTCAGCAATAGCTTACAGAACACATTTTCCATCTGCCCTCCTTCATCTTTCCCACACACGTGCTCACACATGCACACTTTTGAGTCAAACAAAAGTAGAACCAAAAATGTATTCAGCAATTCCTACAAAATGAAAGAATCATTAAGATGTTCAATTTAGACCAGCAGGCCTATATGTATGTACACATACACATGTGTGCCTATTGGTGGAGATAGTCATATATAAACTAATTTTCTACAAAATCAGTGGGAAATCTGGTGTTTTGGAAAGTGTAGTATCAACAAGAATGGGGCCTCTCAAAAATTCTTGCTGCCTTGCTGAACCACAGCAGCAAGTTACTTCAGAGTGCACTGGGGCAAATCACTTCATGTCATTATGTCATGGATCATAATGAAGCACACAGGCTGATTGAACCAACAGGCCTTAACACTAATCTCCATGCCAGACTGGAGGCTTGAGAAGTTTTCTGATGGGGATAAAGGAGAGGAGATTGAAAGCTGAAGTTAATGATTAAAGCCAAATGAACCCCATAGGTAAAATTATTTCAATAGCAACATGTCTCATAGCCAAAGTTTTGATGATTAATAAAAAGAATAGAGCAGGTCAGAAATTCCCAGGCTGCCTCAGGTCACTGAGTAGAGGAGTCATTCAATGCACAGCACAATTGCCTGCTGCCTGGGGATCTAGCCAGAGATGCATGGGGAAAGTGGCGGGGAATCTGGGTCATTACAAAGGGAATGGTTCTTCTTCACTTCTTACAGTTGGAAAAAGTTGAAATGTAGGCATCTTTTGCTCATGTCCTATTCGTTAATTAAATTCAAGGAGTATCTCAAAGAGCATCTTTTCTTTTAAAAATTTCTGGAAGAATGTTTTTTACAAAGAAGAATAAATAGCAACCTGCAAGTCCATATACAAAAAGTCCCATCAGCCAATAACTATATTAGGTCAGCTTAAAAGACTTTATTTTAGTACTATTCACTTTTTCCTGAATATAAAAGTAATACATACCTATTGTAGAAAAAAGTTGACAAATGTAGAAAATTATATGAAGGAAAAGAAATAACCACTGATACATCTGCATTCAACAATAATGATTGCTCGTATTTAGGTATATTTTCTTTCTGTTGTTTTTCCATACACATAGATTTTTCGGCTATTAAAATGATAATTTAGATACAGTATTATGCCCTGACTTGTTGAACTTAATGAGATGCATTTTGTCATTAAAATTAATTATAAGCATTTTAATTGTACCATTACATTTCACCATGTTTATTGACCATGATGCATTTATTCATTCCCAAGTGTCCCATGGGACACTTACATTTTCTTTTTTTGTTGATTATTATTTCGCTATTTAACTTTTGATTGGACGGGTCTTAGAATTAGGATCCATTGTTGCATATTCTGGACTTTTTTACAGGGTCGACTCTCTGTCACCCAGACTGGAGTGCAGTGGTGGGATCTTATCTTGCGGCAGCCTCAACCTCCCAGGCTTCAACAATCCTCCCACCTCAGCCTCTTGAATAGCTGGGACTATAGACAGGCACATGCCACCAAGCCAGGGTCTGCTAATTTTTGTATTTTTTTTAGTAGAGGCAGGATTTCACCATGTTGCCTAGGCTGGTCTCGAACCCCTGGGCTCAAGTGATCCACCCACCTCAGCTTCCCAAAATGCTGGGATTATAGGCATGGGCCACTGTGCCTGGCCCATTTTTAACTATTTTCAAATGATTTATCCTAAGTATTTTTTTTTTTTTAAACTTATGCCTCTGTTTGGGGAAAAGAGAAAGGGCCCTTAAATGAGTACATGTAATATGGCCCTAAGGTGAAGCACTTCATGGGAAATTCTTGACTTTCATTTCTGAGTTTAACAGTATGATTCACCAGTGCATGTATGAAATTCATATTGCATAGTTCACATAAATCATTCTTGCTCCAACTTTATCCGCCACACATGTGAGATGAAAAGCAGGTCTGAGGGTCCATGTGAAACTTTGTGGAGCTGTGGATAATATGGGAGATTCATTGCGTTAGGCATTGTAGACATGCAATGCTTTAAGGCTGAGTAACTCATTCTATAGACTCTACCACAGCTAAATGATACCTCTGGAAAGTTATAAATTGCTATCACTTGATTTTAACTGGAGAATGTAATACCACAATGCTTACTCTCCCGTCCTCATCAGATCACAAACAATGATAGACTTTCCATCTGATTTGACATGGCAGCTGAATCTACTGTATCCATTTCTGACTCCACAAGACTGTCAATCTCACCACTGAATAATATAAGACCTGAGTTTGCCAAGTCTCTTGCTAACAGTCCAGATGGAGGAAAACTGCCACCATATCTAATTTGTGAGCATGAGTCTCCAATCAGAGAAAAAAAAAGTCATTATTCTTGTGGCTGAGAATGGAAAGAACCATGTGATGATCCACAAAGGATGAATTTATGAAGGAAGAAAAAGAAGGGATGTATAGGTTGACAATACAATCCACCTATTTAGACAAGGTTAAGGTGGATTTATATAAACATATGAAAGCTTCATTTTATAAAAATTGGATGTGCTCTAGAAAGTACTTCCCCAAATTTGCAAAGATGCTATAGTCCTAAAACCCTTTGATAAATGAACTTTCCAAGAATATGCTTAAATAGTGGGACAGGGAAATGGAAAATACACTATACATAAAAGAATTAAACTGATCAGAATATAAATATTTTTGAATGTAAATTTGTATGGATAAGACTATGCTTATTTCTGTTTCTTCTGGCATGGAGTTATACATATACAGGCACTTTTTTTCTCTCTCTCTCTACTGTGTGATGATAATGATTGGGATAAGAACAATAATATTTTGATTTTTTTTTATTTTTATAGACAGGGTCTCATTATGTTGCCTGGGCTGGGGTACGGTGGCTATTCACAGGCATGATCATAGCTCACTGCAGCCTTAAACTCCTGGGCTTAAGCAATCCCCCCGCCTCAGCCCCCTGAGTAACTAGGACTACATGTGTCCGGCTTTGAGTTTTTATAGTATTGTTATGATTTGGATTTGAACCCCTGCCCCAATCTCATACCAAATTGTAATCCTCAGTGTTGGAAGAATGGCCTGGTGGGAAGTGATTAGATCGTGGTGGCAGATTTCCCCCTTGCTGTTCTCGTGACAGTGAGTAAATTCTCATGAGATCTGATTTTTTTTCTTTATTTTTTTGTGATAGAGTCCAGCTCTGTCACCCAGGCTGGAGTGCAGTGGCAGGATCTCTGCTCACTGCAAGCTCCGCCTCCTGAGTTCAAGCAATTCTCCTGCCTCAGCCTCCTGAATAGCTGAAATTTCAGGCCAGCACCACCATGCCGGGCTAATTCTTGTATTTTTAGTAGAGATGGGGTTTCGCCATGTTGACCAGGCTGTTCTTGAACTCCTGACCTTAGGTAATCAGCCCGCCTTGGCCTCCCAAAGTGTTGGGATCACAGGCGTTAGCCACTGCATCCAGCAAGATCTGATGGTTTAAAAGTGTGTAGCACCTCTCACTTCCCTCTCTTCCTCTTTCCCCAGCCGTGTAAGACATGCCTGCTTTCCTTTTGCCTTCCACCACGATTGTAAGTTTCCTGAGGCCTCCCCAGCCACACTTCCTGTAAAGCCTGCAGAACTGTGAGTCAATTAAATCACTTTTCTTTATAAATTACCCAGTCTCAGGTAGTTCTTTATACCAATGCGAGAACGGACTGATGCAAGTACGTTACAGGCAATGAAGTACTCGTGTTCATTATTTTATTGTTTAATACAGTTGTCTCCCTTTATCCATGAGGGACATCTTCCAAAGCCCCCAGTGGATGTCTGAAACCACAAGTAGTACCAAATCCTATATGCATTATGTTCTTTCCTACACATACATACGTATGATAATGTTTAATTTATTATTTAGTTACAGTAAGAGATTAACAGCAATAGCTAACAATAAAGTAGAGCAACTATAACAATATGCCATCAGCATTACTCTTGGGGCTATTACTTAGTAAAATAAAGGTTACCTGAACACAAGCACTGCAATACTGACACAGTAGATCTGATAACTGAGACAGCTACTAAGTCACCATTGAAGAGCATATACAGCATGGATATGCTGGACAAAGCGATGATAAATATCTGGATGGGATGGTATAAGATTTCATCATGCTACTCAGAATGGCAGGCAATTTAAAACTTATGAATTATTTATTTCTGGAATTTTTAATTTAAGATCTTTAGACTGTGGTTGACCACAGGTAGCTGAAACCATGGAATTCAAAACCATGGATAAGGGGATACTACTGCCCCCACACATTAAAAAAACTCAAAGGTAGGTAGACATGATTCTTATGTATAAGGAAACTGAGTAAAACTCAGATACGATTCATATCCAGTATTCCACAGCCAGTAAGAGATGGGTCTGGAATTGACACTCATGTTTTCTCATTTCATGTCTTTTTAGCATACTTTCGTCCATAAAGCAAAAGCCAAAGGTTAGTGGTAAGAGGCAGGATTTGGAACTCTCAGAACAAAGCCCTTGAGGGTGGAGATTTCTTACCCATGTCATGAAGAGGTGGGTGAGAGAAATGGCTCATTTAACCACAGATGGTTTAAAATAGCATTTCAATGGTTAATCATCACCAGAATAGACAATTCTAGAAACGTTCTAAAAGAAACTTTGTGGATTGGGTTCTTTGACCATTATAGTAGTTCCTCTTCTAACATTCCTTTCCCTTTCATCTTTACTTCCCACTTAATTTGCTTTTCAGTTAAAGACAGTTAGTGAAAATGTCACTCAATATCAGAGCAGCACATTGGAGTAGAAAAGCAACATGGGCTTTGAAGATGTAGGCGCTGTATTTCAGTTTTCTGTGATCTTGGGTATTTCAGCCAAGAGGGAAGTGGGTAAAGAAAGATTAATGGGCTGGGCGCGGTGGGTCACGCCGGTAATACCAGCACTCTGGGAGGCCAAGGCGGGAGGATCAGGAGGTCAGCAGATGGAGACCATCCTGGCTAACACAGTGAAACCCCGTCTCTACTAAAAATACAAAAAATTATCCGGGCGTGGTGGCAGGTGCCTGTAGTCCCAGCTACTCGGGAGGCTGAGACAGGAGACTGGCGTTAACCCGGGAGGCGGAGCTTGCAGTGAGCCGAGCCGAGATCGCACCACTGCACTCCAGCCTGGGCAACAGAGTGAGATTCCGTCTCAAAAAAAAAAAAAAAAAAAAAAAAAAAAGAAAGAAAAAGAAAGATTAATGATGGATATAAGTGAAAATGTATTGAAAATAGAATAGTGAGTGCATAATTTGCTATACTATGACTAGGATGCTATTTTAAATGATATTCTGTCTGTGTGGCTCTATGTGTATCTACATCTGTATGTTTGTGGCTTCATGTGTGTTCCCATGTATGTATGTGTATAATGCCTATATGTATGTGTCTCTGTGTTTGATGTGCACATGTCCGTGTGTGTGGTGCATGTGTGGATATGTGGATATTTTACATTGTAGGATAAAATGCTTGGGCAAGGGGTCAGAGCTGTGTACTGATGACCCAAAATGTCCTCAGTACAATATTTTTTATTTTTTCATATAAAATATTTCTATAATATTTGACTCTATGAGTAGAATTAACATTTGCACTTGAAGTAAAAATAATTATTAATCCCTTCTTGAGGCTTTTGGTGTTCTTTGAAGCATTTACTAAAAATAAGAGGGAGGATCTTAGGTAACGTGCTTACGTTTGAGAACAGTCTCAGTATGACCACATCACTGATTTGCTCACTGCAGTTCTCCAGAGTTTGTGTCAAGAATGTAGCTCCGTGTCCTCAGTTCTCTGGAGCTGATGCATGGCCACCCCTCTAATCCGAGTCCCTGTTTTTCGTCTTTCTCACATCTTCACCTCTTTTTAATAGACTAGCCGACAGATAGGAGAGGAAGCTCTGGATTTCTCCACTTTCCTTGATTTTCAAGGCTTGCATAGCGGAAAGACAGCAGACTTCTCTCCTCTAGGGCTTCCTGCATTATGTTCTCCTGGCACTCCCGGAATACCTCTTCTCTATTCTTTGCCTCAGAAGGTGTCACTCTTTGTTGTCATGTTTGACTACTAGATTCTGTGTACCATGAGGGCAGCAGCTGTCACATTTGTGCCTGGTACAAAGTAGAGGGCCGCTGACTGAATACTGGCCTGAAGGCATAGATGAATCAATAGCAGGTAACTGGGGAAAGCTCCCACGATTGAATGCAAATGCTGATTATAAAGAATTAGTCCTGAAGGTGGAATCCTTCTCCTCTGCTGACAAGGAAAACAAAGCCAGTTTCTGGAACAAGTACATTATAAATAACATTAGTAGGAGAATTTAGTGGACAAATGAGACAGCCCATGTAAAAGACGAAAACCTCTTTTCTCTATGTGAAGTTTCAGATCATTTTGCCTAATGTAAAATTCTTTTATATATATTTATACAAAGGAATATTTTATTATATAGACAGAAATGCAGGATAGGGAACTTTGAAAAAGAAAAGCAATTGAAATTCTGTACAGAAAATGTTTTAAAAGGCTAATGAATATACACTGTTATATACTTGGAAGTAAAATGACCATGAAAAAGAAAGAAAAGAGGCAGAAAAAATCCCTCTTATTTGTACCAATAAAATGTAAATGCATGTTATTTCCCTGTGAACATCATC
This sequence comes from Rhinopithecus bieti, assembly GCF_001698545.2. Taxonomy (NCBI): domain Eukaryota; kingdom Metazoa; phylum Chordata; class Mammalia; order Primates; family Cercopithecidae; genus Rhinopithecus; species Rhinopithecus bieti. Next base: position 2,609,903 of record NW_016808057.1, read on the forward strand.
ATATTGGATTTGTAGGGCACTGTTTTCCAGAATTTAAAATGCAATAATCCATAGAGAGAAACTGTTCCTCTGGCAACCAAACCTTGAAAAAAATTAAGATTAAAAGCAAATACAGAAAAATTCTTTCTCAACCCACATACTAGAAATCAAACCAATTTTATTTCAAACTATTAGCAAGAAATACCCTGCCTATTTACCACCTGCATTTTCCCAATAATTTATAATTACAACCCAGCAGTAAGTATTGATTTCCAATTGATGGATATCATCTGTGCCCTAATAAACTGACAGCCCTTCAGAAATCTATCCTGGGAGACCTTTAGATTACATGACATGAGTTAAACATATTTTATTTAATACCAGAGGAAATTTGCATTTCATCTCTCAGGCTTTTACGAAGCTGCTGTAAATGATTTAGCTTAGCTTTTAGATTTCAGAGTCATTTCATTTCAATTTGGGCACACTCTTGTATAATTCTTAGCCTTTGTTCAACCAAATGTAGACTACTGACATTTAGCATGTGGAATAACATGTCAAAAATATGGGATGCTTAAATTCACGGTTTGTGGATTTAGTAAAGATGTGAAATAAAGCTTTTGATGCATGTAAAAATCACAGTAAAATGTAAGTGAAACCTAATTGTAAAATGTAAATGAGTTCTAATTGTTTACCATGCTCTTATAACTGGAATCCTGCTGGGTAATATGCCACAGCATCCCTTAGGATGGGGTAATGCCACATTCAATGAAGTCCAGGGAGGTTTAGCTCCAACAAATGCGATCATTGTTTATGAGCACATGGGTGGGGCATTTCTTCCAGGAACAAGATCTTCTGTTTATATGGTTAGCAGCCTGTTTAAGGCTTGGCCCCTGGCAACAGCGTATCCACACAGGAAAGACTAGGTTTTAAGACAGGAAGCAAAGAATTAGCATCCTTAGAAGATTTTCCTGAACAAACTGAGGAGCCTTGGCAAATGCATTATTTTATTAGCACCTTTTGTAATCTGAAAAAAAAAAAAAAAAATAGAGAGGGAAAGTTCTCATTATTAAGTACCTTGCATTACTTACGTGTCAATTTACCGTAATAGCCATTTAGATTTTTGTAGCAGAACCAAGTATGGTTTTATAAAATTGTTTTGTTTTAAGGAAGAAAACACACACACACGCACAGGTTTAATATAAAGTGGGAGCCCTTGAGTATTTCTTTGTGAATTTTGTTTGTTTTCTGGGGGAAAAAAAGGAACCTATTAGCAGGTTCATTTGTATAATAATCATTCATTAAAATAGACTCTGTGGCAATGAAATACTGTACTTGAATTCCAGCACAAAGCCTTTAAAAAGCTAAAATGTCAAAACAATAAAACTAATTAAGGCAACAAAATAGCTTTTCCAGCTAATGACAAGCTGGTCCAAAAACACACTTCAATGATTTTTCTTTCCTCCAGAGACACTTTAAGTAAAGCAAGGATAGAATTTTCCACAGTCATTATCCAGTCCAGCCACCTAGGAATCTAGCCCATCTGAACTGTCTGGCAGAGAGGTCACATGCTTACTTTTGGCTAGCATCCTCCAGGCTCTCTCTCCTTCCTTCCCTTCCGTGTGGTCCTTCTCTCCCCTCCTGTCTTCCAGAGACATTTAAGAGGCTTTACCACACTCTAGGTGCTGTGGAAGGATAGCTAACTGAGCCAGCTGTGGGTTCTTCAGTCAAGCAGCTGATGGAGTAGGAAGGAAGACAACACAGAAATAACCCTAATCCCGGCAGGAAAAAGTCACACATTTCAAATTACAGACAAGTTGCCACAATAGCACCCAGGACTCTGGTATAACTCTTTGCCCAGAGACTGAATTCCCATTTCCCTGATGGTTCCAGCAATGTCCTTTGTGGCAAAAGATCCCATCCAGGATCAGGGGCTGCTCCCAGCTGTCACCTGTCTCTATCTCTGATCTGCAACAATTGCCCTCTTCCTTTGATTTTCATGATCTTCTCATTTTTGAAGATTACAGGTCAGTTATTTTATGGAATGTCCCCCAATTTGGAATTGTGCGATATGTTCTTATGATTAGATCCTGGATAGATTTTTAGCTGGAATATCACAGAGCTTGTGCTCTTTAACTCCTCTTGGGAAACACATGGCACCTGTTTCCCCATCACGGAGCGCTGTTTACATTTATCATTCGATTTGGATAGTGTCTGCCAGGTTTTTCTACTGTGAGTTAGTTTTTGAAAAGTATGGATTAATAAATATTTTGGCATAGATACTTTGAGACCATGTAAAATTATGTTCCTCATTCCCTGTTCCTACTAGTTCTAACATCCATTGATGTTTCCTGCTTGAAATAATATTACTATAATGGTTGCCAAAAGATGTTTTTCAATCCCATTATTTCCTTTCTATTTATCATTATTTTTATTAGCTAGCTCTCTGTTACAAGGAACAGTTTTCTCTTCTCCTTATGTGTTTTTTTCTTTATTTGTATCAGTGTTGACTCATAAATTTCTATTATGTGAATGATCCTGTTACTCTGTGGGCTATAATCCACTGGTTGTAGAATCGGGTTATAGTTCATGGGTTATAATCCAGTGGGTTATATGTGCCCCCATTATTCTTTGAGCATTTCCTTACCTTCTGGTGCCCACCGGATACTTCAGGCTCCTCTTGCAGTACAACAATCGTCCATTTTTCCAGGGAGCTCTAGCACATTTAGAGTGATGTTTGGAAACCAAGATTTGTGCCACCAGAAAGTCACTGCTCCCTTGACCTTCTAGTGAAAAGATTTAAGATATATATGCAAATATATACTTTTTTTTTTTTTTTTTTTTTTTTTTGAGACGGAGTCTCGCTCTGTCACCCAAGCTGGAGTGCACTGGCCAGATCTCAGCTCACTGCAAGCTCCGCCTCCCGGGTTCACGCCATTCTCCTGCCTCAGCCTCCCGAGTAGCTGGGACTACAGGCGCCCGCCACCTCGCCCGGCTAGTTTTATGTATTTTTTAGTAGAGACGGGGTTTCACCATGTTAGCCAGGATGGTCTCGATCTCCTGACCTTGTGATCCGCCCGCCTCGGCCTCCCAAAGTGCTGGGATTACAGGCTTGAGCCACCGCGCCCGGCCGCAAATATATACTTTTAAACATATATACAAATATGTGCACATTTATAAGTATTGTTATTTTATCTTACAGGAGAGAAAAAAATGTTTTTCCTTTACCTGTCTTATACTCTCTGGCTAGGGCCTTATCAATTAGACTAACAAAAGACAGATTAACAAGAGAAATGCAAATGGAAGTTTATAAACACATGCATCACACATATACATGGGAGTACTCAGAGATGAGTGACTCAAACAAGTGGTTAGAATTTTGCCTTGTATATTTTCTAAGCAAAAGAACAAAAAGGTCAGTTATACAGTTGTCTGGGCCCTCTCTCCAGGGATTCTGGGTAAGGTCCAGCCATCTGTATTTTTAAAATCTCCCTGGGTCCTTTTAATATGCAGCCATGGTTTAGAATCCGTGAAGCAGTGCTGGTTTCTTCATTTGTAGAAATAGAGGCTAAGACCCAGAGAGGACTCAGGTGTTGATTGTTGGCCCTGCTTTCTTTCCACTACATCTATGTTTTTCTTTTACTCTACAAGATAATGAATGGGAAAAGCTGAGAACAACTTTCACTAGTTTTAAGCCCTTCTTGTTTTCCTTACATTGGTAGACAGTTGTTTTCATGATGAATACACTTACTCTTTTTCTGATTTCTTCTGCTCTAAGTAGTGTGTCAATGTTTTTACTTAGTAGTTTCTTCCTCCCCTTCTCCCAATCCCTGAAGATAAGCAGAGGGATGTAAAGAGCCAAATATTTGTTGGGCATTTTCATTAATCCTGGAAGGTCTGCCCAACCCTTTCCACTCAGATATCAGCATTGGAGTGAAAAGAGACCTGGAATGGAAAACGGATGACTAAAAAAGAAATGGAACAAGATATGAGGTCAGTTCTGCAGCAGAGCTAGGGAACAACGAGATTCCATTCCTTTTGCCTCATCACCAATGTGCTTAGAAGGTAGCAAAACCCTCTTAATCCCCAGATATGTGGGAGGAGGGAAATGTTTGTCTGAAGCAAAGGGGAGCAGTAGAAATCATTTAAGAAGCTCAAATGTCTGATAAAGTTTGTAGTGATAGGGCCCAAGCTGTGCATTTTCTGAAACACTGGATACCTAAAGGGTTATTTATTTTTTTATTAACAGAAATGCTGTTCTAGTCAAACAAAACATTAAAGACCACATTTGGCACAGTGCTGCCTGTTCATGATCTCCTTATCTAGTCACTGTTCTATTTTCTTAATTTTCTTGAGTTTAGATTGTAGTGAAACTAAGCTCCTTTGAATACTTTTATTTCTCAGCGCTAGAAGGATTTCCACAGGTTGTTTAGATCATAAAGCCCAGCATTTCAAACTAGGTGAAGTCTGAGAGATGATAGCTAAAAGTATTATTTTTTATCCATAGGGAAATTGTTGCCCAGAGAGGTTAAGTGATGTGTGCAAGATTGAACAACCTGGTGAAAGAGCAGCCGATTCTGGGTCTGGGGGACTGGAATCCCAGTCTGGCATGATTGCTCCCACGCCATGCTGACTATGCACTTTATGGAAAAAGCTTTATTGCATTAATTCTCTAAATGATCATTGCTTAACTGGAAATATGCCTGCTTTTATTTTAATTGAGATTTTATTTTCACCTGCCTGGAGCAAGGAGAGCATTACGGTATTTTAAATGAGAACCAAGGAATTTCCTGCACTTCAAATATTAGCAGTTACATTCTGCTAAAGACACATGTGGACTATCTATTAGAAGCATGTAGTAGGTAAACCAGAAACATTTCATATTAATTGTTATAAGCGTATTATCCATCAAAATGTAAATTTCCCAAAGTAGGCTTTATGTGGATCATAATTTCCTTTATTACAAAATGGACTTGAAAACTCTGGCTGGCTCCTGGTCCTTATGTAAAACCTCCATTTCCTGTGGTGCCTCCAATTTATTTTTTCACAGCTTTAGCGGCTTTCACACTGTGATTTTCTATATCTGTTGCAAATGTTCAACAATTTACAGAGAAAATTTTAGTCCATAGCTTTCTGCTTTTAGCTTTTCATGTATAAAGATTAAAGAATGAATGTGCAATCAGCAGATATATAGAAAACATCTCCTGCTAGAATAAAATAGATGGTTCAACTTCTGAAACCCCAATGGAATTTATAATATCTACCTACAGCACTTCCTCTCTTTTGTATTGTGCCTTCTGATAAATAGGCTTCCAGAAGAGACAATTTGGGAAGCTAGCTAGAAAATACTTTTTTTCTTTTCTTTTCTCTCTCTCTCTTTTTTTTTTTTTTTTTTTTTTTTTTTTTTTTTGAGAATGAGTTTTTGCTCTTGTCACCCAGGTTGGAGTGCAGTGGCACCATCTCGGCTCATTGTAATCTCTGCCTCCCGAGTTCAAGCAATTCTCCTGTCTCAGGCTCCCGAGTAGCTGGGATTACAGGTGCGCGCCACCGCGCCTGGCTAATTTTTATATTTTCGGTAAAGACAGGGTTTCACCATTTTGGTCAGACTGGTCTGGAACTCCTGACCTCATGATTCACCTGCCTCGGCCTCCCAAAGTGCTGGGATTACAGGTATGAGCCAGCGCACCCGGCCTTTATTTTTCTTTATAACATGATATAGCACTGCCCAGGCCTTCTAGGTGGGGGAACCATCGGAAACAGGAACTTGGAAGGAGATCGAGGGGTGATAGTGACTGACCAATCAAAAGAAACTTTACACTGCCTAATGTGAACCTTAAAGGTTAATGCTGTTTTGGAAAACAGCACAGAATTTAAGATTACACCTAGAATATTGATTATCAGTGGTTGCTACCTCAGGACTTAAAATGTGGTAATGCAGTGAGCCCCATAATGGTACATTTAGTTAGAAGTGAGGGGCTGGTTCTTGATATTGTGTATGGTGGTAGTGTGTGTGTATGCATGCGTGCGTGTGTGTGCATGTGTTTGTGTGTGCATGTGTGAAGAGAGATATTTGCATTTCTTTAGAAAAAAAGCTAGCATTTGTAAAAATGGGTTTCTTCAAGGTTGAATCTTGAAGCACAACTAGAACAGAAAGGAAGGGTGGATCCATTCTGTCCAGTTTGTTCTGACTTGTCTACAGGAGGGACCATGGGTACTTCTCAGGCTGTAGAAGCATTACTCTCATTAGATCTCAAATCCAATCTGTCTGCCCCCAACCCACCTGATCTAAGGCTCTTTCAGCATCAAGAACTGCCATTTCAGAAATGCATTCATATAAAAGCTCTTATTTCCATTTTTAACTTGCACCATTTTTATCTGGGGGGGACCTGATGGAAAGATATGGGCTGCTCTGGGAGGTCTAACCCAGCTGCTGTAACCTGGAGTGTGCATTTGAAGGCACATATTCATGACGGGGTTCTTGATGTGGCTGGATATGCACAGCACATTGGGTGCAGCACGTGTGAGAACTGAAACAGGAGTGTCAGGTGCTGAACTGTATCACCTCCTCCCTTATTCATATATTGAAGCCTAACTCCAGTAATTCAGAATGTGACTGATGTGGATATAGAGCCTTTAAAGACGTGATTAAGGTAGAGTGAGAGCATATTGGTGGGTCCTAATCCAATCTGACTTGGGTCCTTATAAGAAGAGGAGATTAGGACACAGATAGACACAAAGGAAGGAGATTAGGACACAGACCCCAAAAAAGGACCACATGAAGACACAGGGAGAAGATGGCCATCTATTACTACAACGAAGAACAGAGGTCTCAGAAGGAACCAACCCTTGTTCCTTGCCAACACCCTGATCTTGGACTTCCAGTCTTCACAACTGTGGGAATATAAATTCCGTTGTTTATGCCACCCAATCTGTGGTATATTGCTATGGCAGCCTGAGCAGATGAATATAAGGAGTTTCAAGAATACATTAGCTTGATTTTAAATCATGTGTTTTACATGGTGTTTGACTTTCTGCTAGGATTCTCATTTTCAACCCCTCTATTAGTACCTACTGTCATTATACTTCTAAAGACTATTGATATGTTTTGGATCTGTGTCGTCACCCAAATCTCACGTCAAATTTTAATCCCCAGTGTTGGAGGTGGTGCCTGATGGTAGGTGATTAGATCATGGGGGTGGATTTCCCTCTTGGTGCTGTTCTTGTGAAAGTGAGTTCTCATGAGATCTGGTTGCTTAAAAGTATGTGGCCCCTCTCCCGTCTCTCTCTCTTGCTCCTGCTCCTATGTGAAATGCCTCACTCACCCTTCACCTTCTACCATGGTTGTAAGCTCCCCTAGGACTCCCCAGAAGCAAATGTGGTCACGCCTCCTCTACAGCCTGCAGGACTGTGAACCAATGAAACCTCTTTTCTATATAAATTATCAGTCTCAGGTATTTCTTTATAACAATGCAAGCACAAGCTAACACAACCATCTTCATATATATATATATATAT